>NW_027645509.1:42500-49000 GCF_951640355.1 Cnephaeus nilssonii | reverse complement strand
GCAATGCTTTTCAGATTGCCATCTGCTGTTTTGGGACTCGGGATTCTGCAACGAGGCAGAAACAGTACTTTTTGAAACTCGCAGGTGGGACCCGGTCCTGTTTTGATTTCTGTGGTTATTGGGAGTGAGTGTCGTGAGCATTTCAGGTCCCGTCGTGCTGCCAGGCTGTCTACTTTGCTCCGGGGACATGTGCTAATTTGTATCCTGCCAACTCTTTGGTACTGCTGCTTCTTTCTGTGCGTTGTTCAGTGTTGGTGTTGTCTGCACAGGATTGTCAGGTTACATGGTTTGGGGGTAAGATGATAGGGGTTGGTTCAGGTCACTGAGGTCTTGGTGCCATTTACACTGTGTGAGGGCATGTTGTTTACCTCCTGTGTCCGTCGCGTGGTGATATGCCTCTGTTGTGAAGTGCCTGACTAGGTACCTGACTCCCTGTATGCAGATCTCAGTTTTGATTGCGGAATCTGTGATCTCCGTGTGAATGGTGGGAAGGTATGCCTTGGTCTGTTTTTTTGGGTTTGGACTGGGTGTGCCTTTTTTTTGCCTTTGGTTTTCTTGTCCATGTGCGCCTGTGGGTTCGGGTCCTTATTTGAAGTGTCCTGTGTCATTTTCTTTCGCCAGCTGTTTGGTGCTTATGGTCCGCGCTCTGGCTTTATGTGTCCTGTTTGCATTTGGTTCTTGATCTGCTGTGTGTGCTCTGCCAGGTTCCTTTTCCGGGATCCAGAATCTGCCTCCACTGTCTGGTGTGTGTGACCGACCGATGGTTCATGTGTTTACCTCTGCGCCGCCTGCAGTGCTTGTCATGGCCTGATGAAGTCCTGGCGCCACGATGACCTGACTCAATTCTTTTTCCCGTTGTGCAATTCAGCTCCGTTGTGATTTACTGAGTGTGTTCCATTTTGCTCTTGTGTCGGTGTAAACGACTTAGGGATCGGTGTTCTGGGCCAGCATATTTCCCGTCATTTCCCCATTTGGGGTTTGTGAGGGAGGCCCTTGTGTAGACATGCAGATGAGGCATTTTTTCCCGGTGTGTTTGAACTAAGTTATTTCTCAGGAGCCCTTCTCAGTAGGTGTCTGGATGGTCATTGTCCATGCCTGTTGTCTGCTGCCTTATTTGCATAGGTAGTTTTGGGGCAGGCACGGGACGAGTAGACAGCTGGAGGCAGCTGTTTTGGTGTGGCTTCAACTGCCTATGAAGGAGTTGCAGGGGTCTGTGTGTGGAAGGACGAAGCAGACCTAGGCTTACGTTTCTGTTTTGCCCTGATGGGCATCTCGGGATAGGTGGAGCCAGGGTCCGTCGAAGGCGTGAGGATGCAGTAGGAGAGTAAGTTCTTCTTCCATTTTAACACAGCTCTCACGGGTCCTCAGTGAGTGCTCAAGGAGAGATATGTGGCCATATTCTCCATCCCTGCTTCGCCTGTTGTGAAAGGCACATGCTTTTCTGCTACGTGTCCAGGGCAGGCCTTCAGCACGATGCTGTCTCGGGATTGCGGGCAGCCTGTGTGGTTGCAGCAGTGCCTTGTCCAAAGGACAAAGGCCTGGAGCTGCATTTCCCTTCCTGGCTCCATTCCCTGACTGGCGGCTGCATGTGGGAGGCTACCAATGCATGTGTTTCTCTCTGCCGATGCCTCTCCTTTGCATTCTAGCTCTCTTTTGTAACAAAATGGGTGCTTACTGCTTTTAGAGAGGAGGCGAGAGTGCATTAGGCAGAAACAGCCATCATTAGAGGCATCCCTGCATTGGTTGCCTTCCGCATGGTAATACTGGCTATGGAGTGGGAAGCCTTTGCATGTGTGCCCTTCCCGGAATCTGTCCTCAGCTCCTTCCTTCTACAGGCTGAAGCTCTGTTCACTGAGCTACACCTTGTTGGGTTCCCTGTCTGTTTCTCTTATAAGCTCAGTTATAAGTGTCGTCCATGAGGATTCACAGGTGAGAGAAAGCATAACCAAAAAACTTTTTTCAGAAAGAACAATATTGCGCCGTTTTCATGGACCTTCCCTGAGGAAGGACAGTTTTTCTAGCCAAAGTGTCGTGGTGTCCTGACACGGTTGTTCTCGCAGGTAAGTATGCTGTTGGTTTGGAACTACGTCGTGGTGTGTCCAGGCTTTCTCTGTCTCTGCATCCTTTGATGTCAGTGAATCTGAAAAGGGAAATACATCCATGGGTTTCTTTCCCAGGTTTAGCTCCTCCATGTACAGATTTTCTTTTCTGTGTGGAGGTTGAGGTAAAGAGTGTTAAGCCTCTGCGATTGTCTGTGTTGCTGTTACACTGCTATTTGCGCAAGGGTCCCCACTTTTCCTGCGAGTTCCGTGCAACTGCCTGCTTGTGAGGGAGCTTTACCATCATGGCCTGTACTTCAGTCTTTAAGGTTGCAAAGAGGAGCCTGCTGGCACCGCCCCCGCCCCCCCACATGTGCTATTGCTTTGAGTTTTTATGCACACCTCAGCTGTCCCGTGTGCTTTCCTTTTTCTGATTGTCATACTGCTTCACCGTTTCTGTGGGAGCCCATTCGCCGCCAGCGGGCTGCTCCTGTAGATACCAAGCAAGAGGGATACATCAATCATGAGGTACACATGAAGTCATGCATGTGCAGTGGTGTTGTTCATTTGTAGTCTTGCCTTCTGTCTTCCTTTGTTTTGTGAGCTGTTGTCCTTATTTGCTTGTGTTTGCTTCATGTATGCTTTTCCAGTTCTTTCCTTTTGATGTTCTTGACCCATTGTTTCAGGTCTCTTTCAGTTTTACTGATACTTCTGAGCGAAATGAATTGCTTTCGCTTCCATGCTTTCCCCCATTTCAGTAGTCTAGCACTATTAATAATTGCATTGATATTTCTCCTATGTGTTAAGGAGGGAATTTCATCCTTCCAACTTTCCCTTTGTTTCCCTGTTTGCTGATGTGCTTTGCAGTATGTTCCCTCAGCTTCTGATTTTTTCTTCAAATTTCTTTATTGATTACGGTGTCACATACTTGTCCTCCTGCCCGTTCCCATCAGCCTCTGATTTTGTATGGCTTTAACCTGGTTTCCCAGTTTATTTGCTTGTTTATCTGCCTATTTGTTAGTTTATTACTTTGTTTGCTCATGTATTTGTGGAATTGCTTTTTATTTCTTTTCCAGGTTCTGAAGTTTCTCAGTTGTTTCTCATGCAGTTTCCTATTTTTTTATTTACTTGTTTACATGCCTACTCATTCCGTTGCTTAGGTGATTAATTTTTCATTGCTTATTTCACGTATTTACCTTCTTATGTACGTCGTGATTCACTTTTTTGCTTCATTACTTATTTACTTACTTAATTACTTACTTACGTACTTACTTTCTTATTTACTTACTTACCTATTTACTACCTTATTCACTTTTTTTCTTTTTCTTTTTTCCTGGTTCGTTTCTGTATATTTTATTTTGCTTTTTTTTTTTAATGATATAGGTACTTGTTTATGCTTTCTGAATACTTAATATCTCAGTTTAAGCATTGCTTAGTTACTTTATGTACTTGTTCATTTATGTGTTTGCCAATTTACTTATGTATTGATTTATTTGCTTATTTACTTCATTATTTATTTTCAAAATATTTTCCTTTTCCATTATTTACTTGGTTTTGATTACTATTGATTTGATCTTTCATGTAATTGCGCTGTTAGTATTCATTTGTCATTTATTTTTTACTTAATTGCCTATTGTTTATTGTTTCCTTTCGTGTTCACTACATATATTTTTCAGCTTTTCTTTATTATTTATTTAATCATTTTTATGTAATTTGTCTGCATTGTATATTACTTCCTGTTCATTTATTCTTTATTGTTTTCTTGGTATTTAGTTTTGATTTCTTATTTATTACTTACCTGTTATTTTCCATTTTCTTCCTTACACGTTCTTAATTAGTTACTTTGCATGACTTGATGTGTATTTTGTCATGTGTTACTCATCTCTTATTTCTTTCTTTGGTATTTCCTTGTTACTTAGTTGCTGGTTTCCACTGTACTTGATTGCAAATTTCTTTAATTAAATGTTCTTGGCTTCTTTATGTATTAATTTACCTGTTATTTACTTACTGATGTATTTTGATAGTATTTCCTTACTTGGTTATGATTGTAAGTATTTTTTACTTATTCAGTTTCTTACTTAGTTATTATTCGGGAATTTTTAAGAATAATTACTTACTTACTTAGTTGCTTCGTTAAATTTTTCCCTGTAACTTCTTAAATTAATTATGTAATTTCTGCTTGTTTTATTCTTTACTTACCTAGCATTTGCTGTTCATTTCTCATTGTATTATTTACCTCTTTATTATTTATCGTTTACTTATTTATTTTTTTGTTATGTGCTTATTTACTATTTCTTTACTTCCTTATTTCATTATTTCCTTCCTTACTTTATTATTTTGTCAGTCCTTTATTTGCTTATGAAATTATTTACTTATTTTGTGATTTACTTTGGTGTTTACTTACATACTTATTTAGTTATTTATTTCTATATTGACCTTTATATTTGCATGCTGATTTACTTACTTAACTATTTACTAACTTTTTTACTTACCTAATTACTTTTCTTTTCTTTTTTGGGTCTATTTACCTAATTACTTTTCAACTTATTAATTTCTCATGTATTGATGTACTTATGTGTTTACGACTTTGTGTCCATATTTATTACTTTACTTACTTTATAAATTATTTATTTATTCATTTATTCATGTGGGTATTTCCTTAACGATGTATTTACATATTTATCCCTTAGATTTCCTCATATATTTAAGTACGTATTTATTTACATGGTCATTTATTTACTTACTTAATCATTTATGTAAGTGCTTCTTTGTTTCTTTAGGGATTCCTTCATTTACTTATTTAATTGTTTATTTATTTACTTTTTAGCTTACTCATGTTATAAGCTATTTATAGATTTTAGTGTTTAGTGAACTAATTTTTTTTGCCTTTTGAGTGATTTACCTGCATACTTCTTCATTTACTTATGTATGCATTCAGTTATTCATGCACATGTTTGTTTTCATATTTATTTGTTTACATATTTATTTCTTTATTTTTGTCTTCTGTGTATGTATTCCTTACTTATGTACAAAGTCTCTGCTAATTTATTAATTTTCTCATTTACTGATTTGTTTCTTATTCATTATTTACCTTGTTGTTAGTTACTTCTTATTTACTTTGTTCTTTGCTATTTCCACCTTTTTTATTAATTACTTTGTAATTGTTGTTTATCACTTACTTTGTGTTTATTATTTATTTGTGAGTAAGCATTTATTTTCTCAATTATTGCTTATGTTTTATTTTCTGATATATTTCTTCAATTTTTATTATTATTTTGCTATTGGCTTATGTAGGATTTCCTTATTTCTTTTGTGCTTATTCATTTACTTATGTCTCTTTTCAGTTAGTTTTCATTTACTCGTGTAGTTATGTTATTATTTGTTTGCTAGTGTATAATTTTCTTAGTTATTTTTCCATAATCTGGTGTGTATTATGTATTTACTCTTGACTTGGTTATCGTTCATGACATTGTTCTTACTTACTATTTAATTTTTATGTCTCATTTACTTTTGATTTACTGTGTATTATTTACTTGCTATTTATTACTTTTTTTGGTATTTATTATTTAGTATGTACTTCTCATTTATCACTCATTTTCATTTTTTATGTGTTATTTACCTTTTATTTGGTATGGCTGTTTACTTGTTATTGATGAATTTCTTACTGATTTACATGTTGCTTGTTCAACTAGTTTCTCTTAATTGATTGTTAATGTCTTTCTTTAGTGATTAATTAATTCATTGATATTTTAATATTTAATTATGTATTAATCGTTTATTTATTAATTGTTTATTTCTCACCTATTTCTTAATTTTTGTTAGTTCTTTATCATGTATTCATTTGTTTATTTAGTAATGATTTGCATTTTATTAATAATTCATTTCTTATCTGTTTTTTGCTTGATTTCCTGTTTATCACTTCTTTATTGGACTTAACCTTTTTTTGTTTACTTTTTTATGTAATTTTTTATTCATTTATTTATTTAGTTTTCCCTTTATTTATGTAGTCTTTTCTTTACTTTCACTTTCTATCGTGTTTTTTCATATAGACATTTATTCTTTAGTTCTTTACTTGTTTAGTTAATTCTTTACTTTCATATTTATTTACTCACTTACTTAGTCATTTCATCATATTGTCAGTTATTCAATAATTTCAACGGTTACAGCATAATTTACATATTTATTTAATGATTTACTCCATTATGTGATTATTTCTGTAATAATGTCATTATTTGCTCATTCAATTAATTCCTTGACTATTTCTTTCTTTATTTCTTTATGCAAGTCGTAAGTTATCTATTCTGTTATTTAGTACTTATTTATCCAATCATATATTTACCTATTATGTTATGTTAGTATTTACTTATTAGTTTATGAGTGAGACATGAAGTCCTTGGTGCTTATTGCTCTTCTTCATTTGCTGTTCTGATTTTTGTATTCAGTTTTTCTTTCTGGTGCTAT
>NW_027645509.1:5000-35000 GCF_951640355.1 Cnephaeus nilssonii | reverse complement strand
CAGTGTATTGGTTTGTCCATCCCCGGATGTTAGTGTTTCCTTGTTGCAGTTGCTCTGTTGTTGTAGCTTTGTTGGTGTTAGTGTGCTGCTGCATCCTAGCCTAGTCCACCCCCCCACCCCCCCACCCCCCCACTGAAACCTCTGGGTTACCTTTCATTGTAGTTGAGATGAGTGGTAAGTATGGTCTCCTGGCTGCTTCTCAAGCATCAAGAGATGGCACATGTCCATCTCCATGTGCTGATTGTTGCTGTGTCGTTGCAGGGGAAGCTGGTGATATGAATGCAGCTTGTCCCCTTCATAACTCTGTCAAAGTATGCTCCCCACCACCACCCTTTTCCTAGTGTTGTGGTATCACTGGCACCGCTGTGTAGTGACTCACATCTCATCCTTGGACTGCTTTTCATCCCTCAATCATCCCATCAGTCTGCAGTTTATCCTGTGGGTGCCTGTTGGTATTGGAGTATGCAGACTGAAATCAGAAGCAGCACAGAAACTGCATTTACACGTGCATTGCCATCTTGTTGCAGTAGTTGTGCTGGCAGCAGTGTCTTCCTCCCTCAGAGCTGTATGCCTGCAATATCTGTGGTGTCCTCAACCTCACCTGCACCATCATGCCTCTCCCCACCCCTAAACGCTGTTGTGGGACACGTGTACCATGTGACTTAGTTTTAGCAGTCTCAGAGTCCCTGCACTTCTCCATTGTCTCTCACCCCCAGGGTCACCCACCTCTGATTGTGTCCCTGCCTCTCCATCAGCAGCCAGAGGGTCTGCACTCACTACGATCTTGCAAAAGGATGTAGACCATCTTAAAGGCATTGGTAGTTCTAGTTGCATGATGCAGGGTCTTCCCGGTATGATTCTGCATCCCGTGTCTTATCCTAATTGCCTGCTGTATTATTTTTCTTACCCATGTCATGCTTGAGTATTTCCTTATTTTTTTTTCTTGAACATTTTAAGTGGTGGTGTGTATCCGCTTTCCCATTATGCTTGTCTGTATTTCCTGTATTCTCGTTGAATGTAGGACCATGGAGGTTTTCTTTTCTGGTCAATGCTTATGTTGTTGATCATCCCCAGTTGTTAGTATGTGCATGGTGCATTTGCTGTGCTACCCAATCTGGGGCGTGTAAGTGGCATGCTGTATCTCAATTTCCTGCTTGACCCCCTCCTTAAACTCCATCCCAAGCTCTGGACAGCTCTGCTGCTTTCCCTGCACTTGGCATGGCTGGAAAGTATGCCTGACTCTCGGCTGCTCTCCTAGCACCCAGGTGGCATACCATGGGCTGTGTCGGGTTGTGCAGCTCCATGGAAAGCCTTTGGTATTAAGTGCGCCTTGTGTCCTTCATAGGTGTGTGCAAGAGCACACCCCCCTCCCCTCCACCACCAGCATTCTCCCATTCACCTATCACTGCTGCCCCTGCCCTGTGAGTCCTGCAAGATTGGTGTTTGGACTGCTTTTCATCCCTCAGGTATCCTGCCATGGTCTGTGCTGTGATGGGGAGCTTCTGCTGCTGGTGTACTATGCAGGCTGAAAGGAGGGCAGAATCTGGTGTTGCACGTGCTCTGCTGCAGCTGTATGTATGTCGTGGTGGCAGCAGCCTCTTCCTGCCCTCCCTGAAGAGTTGCATACCAGAAGCATCTGCAGTGTCCTCATCCTTGCCTGCATCATCAAATCTCTGACACCTTCAGCAATGCTGTTGGTGGACCCCATGTATCATGGGACTCGTTTTTCATCACTTTGCAGTCCCTCTACTTTTCTGCCATCACTCATCCCTGGTCCTGAATTCTGATTCTGCCCCATTTTCTCTGATGCCAGTCCCCATCATCCAATGAAAGGACGCCATTCCAAATAGTATTGCTTGTTCAAGGTGTGTGGTCCTGGATATTTCCAATTGATTTTCGCATCCACTATGTATAATCCTAAACCCTGCATCTAAGCCTTTGTATGCATGCTGCAAGTATTTTGTTGCTCAGCTATGTTCTGGAGTCTTCAGTTGTTGTCGGTTGCCGGTCTATTGGCTTTATCCCAATTGAGCCAAGTGCAATATGTGCAATGTCTGTGGCAGCATTTCGTTGCTTTTTGTTGGCTGGACCGACCCAGGTGTCATCATATGCTTGGTGCAATCACTGTGCGGTTGTAGATGTGGTGTGTCATTCCCCATCCCCAGTGCAGTCTCTGGGCTGCTGTGTTTCTTTCCTTGCAGCTGAGCTAATTGGCAAAGTATGCCTGGCTCTTTCCCCAGCACACTAATGGTGTACGACTTCAGGGGCTGCTAGTTGCTGTGTAGCCGATCCCCTACATAGTTGGAGTAAGGAGTCCCCCCGCCCCCCCAATTTTCCTCAGTCCTTATCTGCCATTCCTGACGCCTCCCCTCCCCCCACCGTGTTGTGAGTGAAGCGTATTTGTGCTGCTTTTTATCCCTTCAAGTCTCCTGCCACGGTCTGCAGTGTCTCTCATGGGGACCTGCTGCTTTTGGAGTATGCAGACCGAAATCAGAAGCAGCCCAGAAACTGCAGTTATACGTGCATTGCTGTCTCATTGCAGTGGTCGTAGTTGCAGCAGTATATTCCTCCGTCTGAGCTGTATGTCAGCAGCATCTGTGGTGTCCTATTCCTCAGCTGCACCTGCATGCCCGCCTGTCCACCTGCCCGCTGTGCATTGTGAGCCATAAGTCCCTAAAATGTTGGTTGCAGGACATGCATGTCATTTTCCCTAGGATCTGTGTGTATTCTGGTGATGTGTGCATGTTTTGAGCCACCTTCACCTGCCCTGGGGAAGTGTGTTCCTTGTTGTCATCCTTTCTCAACCATGAGCGAGCTTTTGAACACTGGAGACCATGTTTGAAGCTCTAGTCATGGTTGTTTTTTATATCCGGTATGAAGGTATACAGCTTGCATTGTTTCCCAGTGTTGGTGTGTTGCAAGTAAGCAAGTGTACGGATTTATGTCAGTCTGTGTGGCTGATCTTTGGAATCAGAGCCTAACCTCCTCCTCCCCACCTTTATTGCCCCCTCACCCTTCCGCTGTTCCTAATTGGCTGCATCCCACTGCTGCCTGCTCAGTGATAGGGTATTTTCTCTGTGAGGTGAGAATCTGTGAGTGCTGGGTAGTATCTCAAGGTGGTGCATGCACTTTCAATTGGTGTGATTTATTTTCCCATTCCGTGGTTGCCCATTGTGTTTGTGTATGGATGTCTCAGGCATGTGTGCTAGCATAGGCTCCCCCCTACCCCTGCTCTTTGGCCTACAGCCTATGGACCTTTGGCTGATCATTTTTTCTTTCCCTTTCCTCCTGTAACCTTTCCCAAGGCCTCCCTCGACAGTGTAGAATTCCGTCCTCTTGGGTTCCTTTGAAAGGATGTGCGAGTACCCCTGTGGGTTGAGCAACCTGCTGTCTGACCTTCCCTATACTCATGTCCTTTGTGTTGTGCGGGTGCCACACTAGTGTGTGTCAGGTCTGGCTGAGTGAGTATGCTCTCCATTTGTCCTCTCATTGCTGCTGCAATCATTATCAACAACGGCTCTGTATTCTCAGTCCTGGAAGTCTCCCTGCCACTCGTCAACACTCAGTCTCCATCACCCAGCACCCCTCAAACCCCTAGTCCACGGTTCTATGGGAGCAGCAGGCACGATGATGGCAGGAGAATCAGCACACATTATGGAGGAAGACATGCAGTATGAGGCTGAAGCAGGTCTTGGCTGATGCCTCAGCGTTCTTCAAACCCTTCTCCCCCAATGAGTTTTCCAACAGTACTGACTTTGGCAGCACCCATAGGATCCTTTATGTGACCCACATCATGTTGTCCCTCACCCTTAACTGCACAGTTGTGTGACAGCCATACAATATGAGTTTGTTCTCTAGTTTTGTAGCGTCGCTCACCCATGGGAACGACTTTTGATTGTGCCCCTGCCTCTCCAATGGCAGTCCCAATGTTCCACTGAAAGGATGCTGTCCTCAAAAGCAGTTTGTGGTATTTGGCATTCCTGCCATGATTCTGCATGTGTAGTGTGTCATCCTGTATCCAATACTTGTCCCATGCTGCAAGTGTTCCTTTGTTGCTCATTTATCTCCCATGTGTCAATTGCACGGATTGGAGAGTGTAGTGTCTGTGGTGGCAGTTTTTGTTTTTTGGTGGGGCAGCACCAGGTGTTTCTGTATGTATGCTTGCTGCAGGTGCGGTACTATTGCAGCTGTGGTGTCATTTGGCTATCTTGTCCTAGCCAAGTTTCCCGCCCCCCACTCCAACCCTCTGGGCTGCTGTGCCCCTTTCCATGTTGCTGAGATGAATGGCAAGCATGGTTGCCTACTGTCTGCTTGCCCAGTGTCCGCAGATGGTGTATCTTCACGTGCTTCTGTTTGCTCTGCGCTTGCAGGGGAAGCTTTTGGCACTAAATCCAGCTTGTTCCCTTCCTCAGTGTGCCCAAGTGTATTACCCTTAAACCATTTTACTAGTCTTGAGCTATCAGTCTCGCCCTTGTTATGAGTCTTGCAAGCCTTATCTTTGGACTGGTTTTCATCCCTCAAGTATCCTGCCCTTGCAGTTTCTCCAAGGGGGACCTGCTGCTACTGCATTTATCAGACCAGAGTCAACCGTGAATCTGCAGTGCCATGTGTAGTGCAAGATCATTTCACCACTCTCACTCCCACCTGTAGAATTAGCTAGTGGCAGCATTTGTGTCCTACTTCTTCTGCACCCAGTTTCTTTGCAGTATGAGCAAGCAGAGGTACATAAAAGGGCTGTTGCATAGTATGTCCCCTTGCTTTGTGCACATTCTGCCCATGTGTGCATCTTGTGAGCCACCTTTACCTTCCCTTGGGATTCCATGTGCTGTGACCCCATCCTTCCCTATTCCACCATGTGATTCACACAGGAGCTCGTTATTGCAGCTCTCATGTTTGCATCACAAGTCTCCCAACTGTCAGTACTGTCATTCTTGTTGGTGTTCCCGATTAGTGTCTAGATTCTTCTTGAGTTTTTGTTGCTGAGCTGTGGAATCAGAGCCCACTCTGTGGACATCCTGGTGCTCAGCACCTGTATTCCTTCACCCCTTCCTCAGTCCTTATTGACTCCCTGACACTGCTGCTTGCTCAGTATGGGTATCTGCTGGGGACCCGTGAGTATGGATGGCTATGTCAAGGTGGTGCTTGTCGTTGCAAGTGGTGTCTTCCTGTTTCTATTCCTTGTCTGCCCATTGTCTTTGGATGTCTGCCTGAGGTCTGTGTGCTAGCACCTCCAACCCCTGCCCTTACGTGTATCCGTGTTTCTGCTGTGCAGTTTTCCCCTTCCTCCTTTTCCTGAGTGCTCCCATCAGTGTCGTGGCTTCTCTTCCCCCTGCCCCCGTGTCCGTCTCCCTGCTTGCTTTTCAAAGGTTGTGCCAGCACCCTTGTGGTCACAGCAACCATATTTTGCTGGCCTCTTTTCTCATGGACTCCTCAGGTCTGGGCAGATGCAGGAAGTCTGTGGGTAAGAAGTGCATTATCTGTTTGCACAGTAGGGGACCCAAGCCCTGCACCTCCCCAGCCATGATTGATGGCTGCTCTTGCTGCTGTCCAGCAGCTGAAATCCTGGCACTGCTTTGTTCCATTACCCCACACCCATGGAGGCTTTGTGTTCCAAGCACCCCACCTTTCCGCCCAAGGTGTGTAGAGGCATTGGGAGTGCTTGCTGCATGTTATGGCAGTAAAGCCAGACCTCCCGATCACGCCAGACTTTTACCAGTAGTGTTGCCCCTTCTACCCCTACCCTTGGTGGCACTGCTGCCACCCACAGGTCCGTCTGTTGGAACGATCCCATATACCTGTGTTGCTTGCCCGTGCCTGCTTTGGTAGGTTGCTGATATTTCAGTGATCTGTTATGTCCAATGTCTACTAACCTGGAATCTGTGATTGTGTGCATGTGTGCTGCCCTCCCCTGGCGAAAGGAGCCACTTCTAAAAGCATTGATCATTGTGAAGACGAGTGGCAGTGCTGTTTTAACCTTGTTTTTTACATTTACAGTGCTGACCTAGTTTGCAGAAGAGGGGTTACTCTGCCGTTTCATTTGTGCCCATCCGTGCAGGAATGTTTTCTGCCACTTCACCCCCGCCCCCCCCCCCCTCGTTGTTCCTGCAATACATCCCCTCAGTGTATCTTTCCCCCCAGACCCCCATGGACTTTTTTCTGAGCGTGTGCCCGCTGTTGTTTACTGCTTGTGTCATGTCCGCGCATTCAAATACATGTGTAAATGCATGTGTGCAAGATGATGGATTCAGGTTTTCTGAGTCCCCTCAACCTTCACCTCACCACTGCCCGCACACTGTGGGGAGTCACCAGGCACCCTTTTTTTCATTATGCAATCTTCCTGGGTTCCGATACAAACTCCCAAGTACTCTTCCCACCCTGTCACAAATCTAGAGACATGTCATCAGGGAGTAGAGTGTTGGTGTCCTGTAGGGTGACTCTTGCTGTGTGTGTTTCATGAGTGTTCCCTTTTTGTTAGCAGAGAGCTGCCACCTTTTTGTTATGATCCAACCCCTCTTCTACTGGGTCTGTCTTGCCCGGGAGCTATTGCTTTTCTCTGATTCCTTTGCCCACTCAACACGTGTGCCCCTGCCTCCCTCCAAAACACGCGCTTCATTCCCTTACTTTTTTGGCGGCAGTAGCTCCCTGTTTCCTCCCAGTGTCCACCCTGTCACATGCCGTGTCCCCCTCCCCTCTCCATGTTGCTCGGAGTCGCTCATACACAAAGAAATCATTGACACTCACCACACCAGGGTGCTGGGGCCGGGGACAGGGGGACAGAAGAGCACTTGTGGCGCAAGGTGGTGTGAGGGGGGCATGGAAGGGAAGGTCATGCAGCGCTAGGGATTGTGGAGAGGCCGGGCAGGGTGAATGGGTCCTTTTTTGACCATGTGTTTTGCTGAGCTCTTGAGCGGGCGGGTATTGTGTATGAGCTCTTTGGATTCTGTGCCTTCAGTTGGATGTTGGTGCGTGCTGCTGTCTGTCCGTGTGCATGCCCCTGCACAGTCAGGTTGGTCGGCCGTGATGGATGTGGTGTCCGAGCAGGGTGTGATTCCACAGCCCGTCCTCCAGTCATTTGTCCCCAGCAGCAGCAGCAGCAGCAGCAGCAGCAGCAGCAGCAGCATCATGGTCTCCTGTCTTTCTTTTACCTGTGTAGTGGGTGAGCGTTTCATGAATATCATTGATTCATGGCAATGCCACTCAGGTTTTCTCTGAGGGGCTCCCCTTCATTTCACCCACAGTGTGCCTTCCTTTTCCCATCATTGTTTTCTTGTTTCCCAGGGAGACAAAAGGTATTTTTCTGCTGAATGGAGAGTATCTTGGTCTACCTGTCTGCTTTGTTTTCCTAGCGCCCCTAGGTGTACACCTGGATACTTTCAGCCCCACCCTCCCCCCAGCTACGAGCAGAGCTCTTTGTCTGTCTCCTGCCCTGAGGGGATGCTTCCGCTCTGTCCTTACAGCCCGCTACCCTACCCCACCGCTACCCTACCCCACCGGCAGGCAGACCTGGGCACATGTTCCTTTGTGCTTCCCCAGAGGCACTCACCTCTTAGCTCTGCAGCTCCTGTTTGCTGCACGGGGATTTCACCTTCTGCTGCCTCTGCAGATAGTATTGACAGGGAAGCCATTCCATGTGCGCCGTAGGCATGTCTTTCTTGCTCTTCCTGGTGATATCAGCCTGTGAAAACGAAAAGGCAGCATTGTCCATTTGTCTGTGAAAGGAATGGCTTTGCAATTTCCCTGCTTGTTCATGTGTCAAAGGAAGGATTGTCTGCACTTGCCACTCCAGGTTATGGCTTTGCCCTGGGAACATGTCCTATTCTTACCTCCCGTCCCTCTGAGTAAAGGCTGCACCCTTAACTGTAGCTGCTGCGGTTCCCCACTCACATTTCTCAGACTTAGTCTCCCCATTTCCCGTGACATCATTAGGCAGCATCATTACAGCAGGCATTGAGGGTGTAGGAAATTAGGGGGATGGGTGCAGTGAGTTGGAGAGAGCACAAGGAATTTCCGGCAGAAGAGAGCGCAGGTGGAGAGCACAAGGTGGGGCCCTGGGGTTTGTTTTCACTTACTCGTTTCCGAAGCCTTTCCTCGGTGTCACGCACTCCTGTGGATCTTCTCGGTGTTGCTCGGGGCTGAAGTGCTTCCCAACAAGCTGGAGCCTGCAATTTCTTCTCTTGACCAAGGAGCGCTTTTGTGTTCCTGAAAGACTCCCTGCCTTTCCCATAGCAATTTGAATTCATGTGTGTCCTGCCTTTTCACTGTTGCGCTTACAAGGGTGTCTACTTTGGGAATGGATCCACAGGTATCATTCCTGGGGCAACATTAAAGGTCTTTCATATTTCCTCTGTGCTGTTTATTGCTATTACTTTTTCCCGGGGTTCACTGCTTTCTGTCTAGATTTCCAAGGGTTGCCATGGCGTGCTATCAACAGTGTGCTGCTTCAGGGGTGAGCTCCGGGAGGCTTTTGCCCCTCGCGACGCCATTCATCCCTGGTACTTGCCTTGTGTTCTCGGGCAGCTGTCTGAAACCGCCACCCTGTGTGCTGGAGCTGGCCTCATGGGCCTTATTTGCGCTCCTCATGGTCACACAGTCACCAATACCTCACGAGAAGGGCCATGTGCGTCCTACTTTAGGCCTGGCCCTTCACTCCCTCCCTTCCAGAGGTTCCCTGTTCCCTATGGGCACGCGGGAGTCGCCCACGAGAGAGTATGTGGTCCTTCCTCCTTCGGAGCTGACCTCTTTCAGCCCTTATTTTTGGGCTCTCACTGCTTTCCCTGCTCCCACCATCACTGTTTCATTCCCATTTCTCTGCCCCCACTCAGCCACAGCCACCCATGTCTCCTCCACATTGGCCTTGCTCCGGTTTCCCCTCCCTCTTCCTCTTACTGGTGCCCCGAGTCATCATCTAGCGTTAATCCCGATCACAGGGAATGCCGACATTCCACCGAAAGAAGGGAATGTCCTGCCTCACACAGGCAACTCACCCAGGTGCATCGCACGTAAGGTGGGTTGAGGATTTGTGCCTCTGGGAGAGGAAGGGCAGTTTGCGCGCCTCACTTATATCTTCTCCTCCAAATGAGGCTGCGTCACCGTTTTCCATGGAATTCATTGGGTGCCGCAGTCTGGGTGTGGGGCAGGCCTCCGCTCACAAAGTGCAGCGATGGGGTCCGCAGCGGGGGTGATGGGCATTGCCTTCTCTTGCAGGCAGGGGCGGGGCGTGCTTCAGCTACCTGATGGTCGGCTATTAGCTTGATAGCCATGACAAAGAGGTACAGCTGCAGGGCCACGGAAAGAGGGAAGTCACTCCCTGCCCGCATATCTTGGAGTTGCAAGGTCTCTGCTGGCAGAAGACAATTGCTCGGCCCAGCTCTTTGTGTAGATGCAGATTTCAAGCATTCCTCCCTCAGGGCATTTCCAGGAGGGGAGCTAAGAGTTGCGCGGAGAGCGTAGAGCTGCCTGAACTCTGCTGCCCAAACAGTAGTGCTCACCTGTGGTTCGCTTTCCGGTTCACATTCCAAAGTCTCAGGGAGGCCTCTGTGCTCATTGACTCTCATCGTCCTGTTTTCGGCATGATTCCTTCCTGCGGCGCTTGAGGATATGGAACCTTCCTGGGGGATCGTCTTTCTCGCATTCACCCGTAGGATCTTGGCATCGCGCTTGCCTTCCTGACTCCTGAGGTGAGACGGGTAGGGAACCTGGGGAGTGCGGTGGCCAACTGCGGGTTGGTTGTGACTTGAAGTGCGTGTGTCCTGTTGACTGCCTTAGCCAAAGTTTGCGCTGCTTTGGTTGCGCCTCATTTTTCCCTTTTTTAAGAAAATATATATTTTTCGTATTTTTGGTATAGGACAGGGAGAGGGTCACATAGGGAAATCCATGAGAGACCAACATCGATCAGTTGCCTCCTGCACACCCGTTGCTGTGGTTGTGAGTTCTGCCAAGGCATGGGTCCTTGAGTGGTGTCGCACCCCGGACCTCTCATTCCGCAGGATGACGCTCCATCCAGTGATACCAATTGGTTTTGGATGCGTGTTTTTTTTTATTTTATTTATTTATGTATTTTTGTTTTATTTTTTTCCCTGGGAGTGGTGTTATCCTTTTTGCGACAAGGTGGCCTATTCCTTTGCTCAGCCTGCGCGGCCGTTCGCCCCTTCAGGGGTCCTCAGTTACTTGGGCTTGCCTGAGCACTTTTTCTTTGCCGTTTGTGGGTTCCCTGTATACGTCCTTTCCTTTACAGATGTTCCCGTGTCTTCTTCCTTTGATCGTGTACATGTGATGTGTTAGGTTCTGCTGCCACCTTGTGGCTATTGCTGCAAGTCTTGGTCCTGTCTTTCCAACTTTGCAACGTCTTCGTGTGATGTTTGATCCTTTGCTGCCACCTTGTGGCTACAGTTGGAATGGCACGCGTTTTCACTAAGGATGTGTGCCTGTGTTGTTTCTTGTAGTGTTGTTGGCAATCACTCCTTTTCAAAGTGCCATCTGCTGTTTTGGGACTCGGGATTCTGCTACGAGGCAGAAACACTACTTTTTGAAACTCGCAGGTGGGAGCCGGTCCTGTTTTGATTTGTGTGGTTATTGGGAGTTAGTGTCGTGCTGCCCAGCTGTCTACTTTGCTCCGGCGACATGATGCTCATTTGTATCATGTCCACTGTTTGATATTGCTGCTTCTTTCTGTGCTTTGTTAAATTTTGGTGTTGTCTGCACAGGATTGTCAGGTTGCATGGTTTGGCGGTAAGATGTTAAGGGTTCAGGTCACTGAGGTCTTGGTGCCATTTACACTGTGTGAGGGCATGTTGTTTACCTCCTGTGTGCGTAATGCGGTGATATGCCTCTGTTGTGAAGTGGCTGACTAGGTACCTGACTGCCTGTATGCAGACCTCAGTTTTGATTGCGGTATCCGTGATCTCTGTGTGAATGGTGGGAAGGTATGCCTTGGTCTGTTTTTTTGAGTTTTGACTGGGCGTGCCTTGTTTTTTGCATTTGTTTTTGTGTGCTGTCCATGTGCACCTGTGGGTTCAGGTCCTTATGTAAAGTGTCCTGTGCCATTCTCTTTGGCCAGCTGTTTGGTGGTTATGGTCCGCGCTCTGGCTTCATGTGTCCTGTTTGCATTTGGTTCTTGATCTGCTGTGTGTGTTCTGTGCCAGGGTCCTTTTCTGGGGTCCTGAATCTGCCTCCACTGTCTGCTGTGTGTAGCTGATGGGTCATGTGTTGACCTCTGTGCCGCCTGCAGTGCTTGTCATGGCCTGAGTAAGTCCTGGGCCCACGATGCCCTGACTCAGTTCTCTTTCCCGTTGTGCAATTTTGCTCCGTTGTGATTTACTGAGTGTGTTCCATTTTGATCTTGTGTCGGTGTAAACCATTTAGCGATCGGTGTCCTGTGCCACCATACTTCTCGTCAATTCCCCATTTGAGGTTTGTGAGGGAGGCCCTTGTGTAGAAATGCAGATGAGGCATTTTTTCCCCGGTGTGTTTGAACTAAGTTATTTCTCAGGAGCCCTTCACAGTAGGTGTCTGGATGGTCATTGTCCATGCCTGTTGTCTGCTGCCTTATTTGCATGGGTAGTTTTGTGGCAGGCACGGGATGAGTATACAGCTGGGGGCAGCTTTTTGGTTGTGGTTCCAGCTGCCTATGAAGGAGTTGCGGGGGTCTTTGGAAGGACTTAGCAGACCTGGGCTCACGTTTCTGTTTTGCCCTGATGGGCATCACCGGATAGGTGGAGCCAGGGTTCCTCGAAGGTGTGAGGAGGCAGTAGGAGAGTAAGTTCTTCCATTTTAACATACCTCTCAGGGGTCCTCAGTAAGTGCTCAAGGAGACATATGTGGCCATGTTCTCCCTCATTGCTTCGCCTGTTGTGAAGGGCACATGGTTTTCTGCTACATGTCCAGGGCAGGCCTTCAGCATGATGCTGTCTCAGGATTCCGGGCAGCCTGTGTGCTTGCAGCAGTGCCTTGTCCAAAGCACAAAGGCCTGGAGCTGCATTTCCCTTCCCAGCTCCATTCCCTGACTGGCGGCTGCATGTGGGAGGCTACCAATGCATGTGTTTGTCTCTGCCCATGCCTCTCCTTTGCACTCTTGCTCTCTTTTGTAACACAGTGGGTGCTTATTGTTTTTAGAGAGGAGGCGAGAGTGTGTTAGGCAGAAGCAACCATCATTACAGGCATCCATGCATTGGTTGCCTTCTGCATGGTGATGCTGGCTATGCAGTTGGAAGCCTCTGCGTGTGAGCCCTTCCCGGAATCCGTCTGAAAGGTTTGCGACGCAGGAAACAAGACACAGAGTCCAGGCCATGGAAAGGGGGTGAGGTTTTAATCTTGAGCTCCCGGACGAAACTCACCGGTCAGAGAGTGGGCCAGGGGAGTTTGCGCCAAAACGGGGGCTTAGGTACTTCCTTAAAAACAGCTGTTTAGCTAGGGGAGGGTGGAGGTCAACAGAGTTGTGGAATTCCTGCCTCAGTCAGGGGTCTGGGAAGGCGCCAGTTATCTTTGTCACCATCTACCTTGCGGATGCTTGCATGGCTGTGGTCTTTCCCCCCTGCCTCGACCTAACACCGTCCTCAGCTCCTTCCTTCTGTCCACTGACCTGCACCTTGTTGGGTTCCCTGCCTCTTTCTCTTATAAGCTCAGTTATAAGTGTCCTCCATGAGGATTCACAGCAGAGAGAAAGCATAAGCAAAAAAATTTTTCGTGAAGCAGGCGCTTGGCCAGCTTGGCATGATTGCCTGTGTCAGATTCCGCGCCGGAGGTGGCCTGGGATTGACGGGCGAGGTTTCGCTGTGTGTCCCAAACCAAAGACCTGTGTCATGTGCGTTTTTGCCACGGCAGGGACTGGGGTGATAGAGCTGTTGAGCCTGAGGGAATGAAGGTGAGGAGCTGAGGAGAGGGCGTGGCCCAAGTGCTGCCTCCCGGGGGGGGGGGGGGGGGGGGTTCAAGGACAAGGCAGGTATTGGTGGGCCTGAGGCGAGTGGTGACCTGGGAGCAGCGTGCTTGTGGCTTCTGCTGTAAGGCCCTCTACTGAGGGAGAGGGCAGTGGCCGCTAGGCTGTGGCTGAGGCTTGTTAGGTCGAGGCAGGGGGGAAAGACCACAGCCATGCAAGCATCCGCAAGGTAGATGGGGACAAAGATAACTGGCGCAAGGTAGATGGGGACAAAGATAACTGGCGCCTTCCCAGACCCTCGCCAGCCTTTCCAGACCCCTGCCCGAGGCAGGAATTCCACACCTCTCATGCCCTCCACCCTCCCCTCACTAAACAGCTGTATAAAGGAAGTACCTAAGCCCCCGTTTTGGCGCGAACTCCCCTGGCCCACTCTCGGACCGTGAGTTTCGCCCGGGAGCGCAAGATTAAAACCTCCCTCCCTTTCCATCGCCTGGACTCTGTCTTGTTTCCTGCGTCGCAAACCTTTCATCTGGTGCCGAACCCGGGTGGGGATTGAGTGTGTATCCCATTTGGGGTACCCCTCCCCACTTGTCTCCCCGGAACCCTCAGGCTTCTTTCCAGCTCGGCAGCGTCAGTTGGTGAGTCCCAGTCCCTATTGACTCCTAGGGTCCTCCGTCCGAGTCTCTGTCCGTAAATCGCGGTCCGCGTCAGAGATTGCTTTCCGGGCATAGCCCTCCGGACCTTTCCAGGAAAGGTTCTGACCCTGGGGGGTAGTGAAGACGTTTCTACTTCCCCTCGGTCTCCGGCCTTTTGGCCTCATTCCGGATCCCAGGGGGTCGGCGAGAGACGTCTCCCACCATCCCTCGGATTCCCGTCCGTCTGTAGCCTTGGCTCAACGATTGGGACGCTGATCCTTGGGCCTCTGTTACTGACCCTAGGTTTCAAAATGGGCAATCAGAAATCCAAAATTGACTCGCAGGCACCACTCGGGTGCCTGCTCACCAATCTGGCTAAGCTGGGCCTGTCCCAGGATCTGCGTCCTAAACGCCTCATTTACTTCTGTACCGTGGCATGGCCTCAGTATGAATTGGACAATGGGTCAAAATGGCCTGAAAATGGGACTTTTGATTTTAACATCCTGACCGACCTTAATAATTTCTGCCAACGAGCTGGGAAGTGGCTGGAGGTTCCATATGTCCAGGCCTTTTTCAGTCTGCGCTCCCGTCCCTCCCTCTGCTCCTCCTGTTCCACTGCCCAGGTCCTCCTAGCTCGCGAGAAACTCCCTCTGCCTACCGACACCCCTCCACTTTCCGCCTTATCTGAACCCCCTGAGAATCTTTCCTCCCTTCCGACTCGCCCGCCTCCCTACGACAGGGCTCCTCCTGCCCTGCCTCCTTCTGCCCTGCCGTCCATTCCCTCCCTTCCCCCATCCTCACTCCCCGACCTCCCTCCGCCGCCCCCTCCCGCAGAGCCTTCTCCCTTTCCTGCTGACCTTCCCCTTCCCCCACCCCCGCCTGCTTCCCCAGTCAGCAGGCACACCCGCTCCCGGGCCCCTCCCCTCCTCTGCCCCCTCCGGGAAGTTGCAGGGGCTGAGGGAGTGGTCAGGGTCCATGTTCCCTTCTCTCTGTCGGATCTCTCCCAGATTGAGAAGCGGCTGGGGTCCTTTTCCGCCAACCCCACCGCATTCGTCAAGGAATTCCGATACCTTTCTCAGGCCTATGACCTCACCTGGCATGACATCCATGTCATTCTCTCTTCTACCCTAACATCAGATGAGAGGGAAAGAGTCCTAGGAGCGGCGACGGACCATGCAGATCAGATCCACCTTACAGATGCCTCTATGCCGGTGGGGGCCCAGGCCGTTCCCCGTCAGGAACCGGGCTGGGAGTACCAACTAGATACCCCCGAAGGGCGGGAGGGGCGCCGACGTCGCGACCAGATGCTCCAATGCCTAATAGCCGGCCTACAGGCCATCTCCCACAAGGTAGTTAACTTTGACAAGCTGAGGGAAGTTACTCAGGGACCAGATGAGAACCCTGCAGTCTTCCTTAACAGGCTGACTGAGGCTCTGACCTTGTATACTCGGCTAGACCCTGGGTCCCCGGCCGGAGCAACAGTTCTAGCCACTCACTTCATTTCGCAGTCAGCCCCAGATATTCGAAAAAAGTTAAAAAAGGCAGAGGATGGCCCTCAGACCCCTGTCCGGGATCTGGTGAATATGGCATTTAAGGTTTTCAATGCCCGTGAGGAGCAGGCAGAATCAGATCTCCCACAAAAGGTGAACCTGCAAACTCAAGCCTTGGTAGCAGCCCTGAGGCCGACGACAGCCACGCATGGTCCAAGGGGGACTGTGCGTGGTGGGGGTGCAACGAGAGGAAGAGCGCCACCTGGAGAATGCTTCAAGTGTGGAAACGAAGGCCACTGGGCTAGGCAATGCCCCCAACCCCGGGCTCCAACCAAACCCTGCCCGACATGCGGTCAAAGCGGCCACTGGAAAAGTGACTGCCCCTGGAACAGTGACGGGCCCTCTGCCTCTCAACGTAGAGGGGCCGTCCTTCCAGGTCATGACCCACCGCTGGCCATGCTGGGACTGGCTGAAGACTGAAGATGCCCAGACTCGGTGACCCCTATCACCCTCGTCGAGCCTCGGGTAAAGCTCCAGGTAGCGGGTAAGCAGATCTCCTTCTTGATCGATACAGGGGCTACCTTTTCTGTTTTGCCCTCCTTTTCCGGGCCACTGTTCCCTTCCACGATCTCGGTCATGGGTATTGACGGTAAATCAACCTGCCCACTGGCCACCGGGCCCCTTCCCTGTCTCCTCGACAATACCCCCATAACCCACTCATTCCTAGTCATGCCTTCATGCCCCGTGCCCCTTTTAGGACGAGATATACTCACCAAACTAGGGGCCACTCTGCAGCTCACTCGGAGTCCTTCAGCCTCCCTGCTTCTTCCGCTCCTGGCTCCCTCCTTTCACGGGAACACTGATCCCCCACTGCCTGCATCCCTTGTCAACCCAAAAGTATGGGACACCTCTACCCCAGTGGTTACTAGACATCATACCCCGGTCAGGATCAGACTTAAGGACCCCACCTCATTTCCCTCCCGTCCCCAGTTTCCTATCTCCCTAACTCATCGCCGAGGCCTCAAACCTCTCATTACTCGGCTTCTGGGGCAGGGTCTCCTCATACCTATTGACTCTCTCTGCAACACCCCCATCCTCCCCGTAAGGAAGGCAGATGGGACCTACCGGCTGGTGCAGGACCTCCGACTAATCAATGAAGCGGTGATCCCCATCCACCCGGTGGTCCCCAATCCTTACACTCTCCTTTCCCGCATCCCATCTGGTACCACCCACTTTTCCGTCCTTGACCTCAAGGACGCCTTCTTCACCATCCCTCTAGATCCAGACTCTTACCATCTGTTTGCATTTACTTGGGAGGACCCAGACGAGCAGGTATCCCGCCAACTCACCTGGACAGTTCTGCCCCAGGGATTCAGAGACAGCCCTCATCTGTTTGGCCAGGCCTTAGCCAGAGACCTCCAACAATGCTCATTAGAACCCAGCACTCTTCTCCAGTATGTAGATGATCGCCTTCTCTGCAGTCCCTCTTTAGACATTTCTCGGAGGCAGACAGCTAGCCTCCTCAACTTTCTAGGGGACAAAGGATACCGTGTGTCTCCTGCCAAGGCGCAACTGTCGGCCCCCACCGTCACTTACTTGGGAATCTGTCTGACTCCCAATTCCCGAGGACTGACAGTTGACCGAGCACAGGCAATACGAGACCTACAGCCTCCCACTTCTGCAGAACAGATCTTGTCCTTTCTAGGGCTGGTAGGATTCTTCCGCCATTGGGTCCCAAATTTTGCTCTCTTAGCTAAGCCTCTATACCAGGCCGCTAAAGAAACACCAATAGGCCCCCTCTCCTCACCCTCCCTCATTCGCCAGGCTTTTTCTAAGCTCCGGGATGCCCTTCTGGCCTCTCCCCCTCTCTCTCTCCCGGACATCTCTAAGCCTTTCCAACTATTTACTGATGAGAAACAAGGAATAGCTATGGGGGTTCTCACCCAGCCCCTAGGGCCAGCCTTCACCCCCGTAGCCTACCTGTCCAAACAGCTTGATCCCACGGTTCGGGGATGGCAGCCCTGCCTCCGGGCTCTGGCTGCAGCCGCTGCTCTCACCAAGGAAGCCCAGAAGATCTGCCTCCAGCAACCCTTACAAGTCTTCTCTACCCATAGGCTACAGGATCTTCTGTCACACCGGTCCTTATCTCTCCTTGCCCCCTCTCGAATGCAGGAACTCCATCTCCTGTTCCTCGAGAGTCCTGACATCTCCCTAACTCAGTCCCCAGCCCTGAACCCAGCCACTCTCCTTCCTGCTGCCTCCACCCAACCTGTGGCAACGCACTCCTGCCCCGAGGTCGTCGAGGCCCTCACTCAACCTCGGGCGGGACTCTCAGATCTTCCTCTCTCTAATCCTGACTTAACTCTGTTTGTGGATGGAAGCTCGTGCCTAGACCCCCAGGGACGTCGGAAAGCCTCCTATGCAGTAGTAACACTCGAGCGGACCCTGGAGGCAGCCCGGCTCCCAGAGGGTACCACATCTCAAAAGGCTGAGCTCATTGCGCTGACCAGGGCCCTGCATCTGGCCAAAGGGAGGAGGGTAAACATATATACAGACTCCAAATATTCCTTTTTGATAGCCCATTGCCACGCGGTTATTTGGAGAGAGAGGGGCTTTCTTTCTACTAAAGGCTCACCTATTATCAACGCTAGACTCATAACCCGCTTACTTGATGCCTTACAGCTTCCCTCCCAGGTAGCCATCGTGCACTGCCGAGGCCATCAGACTGACTCCTCCATGGTTACGCGGGGAAACACCCGAGCAGACGCGGTGGCCAGAGGCTTAACTCAGGGTGAAGGGTCCCCAGCCCCGGTCCTGTTCCTTTCTCTTCCCTCCATTACCCCTCAGTATACAGAAGAAGAAAAAAATAAACTCCTACAACGGGGAGGCTCTTCTGGTCCTGAGGGATGGATCTTCATAAATAACAAGATTGCCCTTCCCAAGGCTCAGGTAGGAGCCATTGCCCAACAGGTCCACCAGTCATTGCACATTGGACCACTGGCACTTTGGAGGTTCCTCGAACCCCTCTTCACCTCGCCCACACTGCGAGAGGCAGTCACGAATACCTGCTCCTCCTGCTCCACGTGTGCAGCTGTCTCACCCCAGGGAGGAATGCGCCCCAACTTTCCTACCCATCAAATGAGGGGACACCTCCCAGGGCAGGACTGGCAGGTAGACTTCACCCATATGCCTCCCCACAAGAAGACCAAATATCTGCTTACCATGGTAGACACCCTGACAGGATGGGTAGAGGCCTTCCCTACTCGCAAGGAAACTGCTGAGGTTGTGGCTGAGATCCTAATAACACACATAATCCCTAGGTTCGGCCTCCCCAACTCCATACAATCAGACAACGGCCCGGCTTTTATATCAAGGGTCGTTCAGCAGGTTAGCACCTCACTTGGCATCTCCTGGAAACTGCACATACCCTACCGCCCACAATCATCGGGTAAGGTCGAGAGGGCCAATGGCCTCCTTAAAGACCATCTAACAAAACTCTCTCTAGAAATTCGCAGCTCCTGGCCGGATCTCCTGCCCATGGCCCTGACCAGAATCCAGGCTACACCAAGGAGCCCCACCTTCTTAAGCCCTTTTGAACTCCTATATGGGAGACCCTTCTTGCTCAACCATCGTCTCCCTACTGACCCTCCTCTCCTGGCTACTTATCTCCCATACCTGTCTCTACTCAGGCAGCTGCTCCGGGAACACGCTGACAGGTTTCTGCCCAGGCCAGAACCAGCTAACCAAGGCTCGCGAGGACCACCCCTCCAGCCCGGGGACTCAGTTCTCCTTAAGAATCTACATCCCAAGGCCTTGGAACCCAGGTGGACGGGACCTCACACAGTAATCCTCACAACCCCCACTGCAGTCAAACTACTTGGAGACCCATCGTGGCACCACCTCTCCAGACTCAAGAGGACCCCGGAGCAGCATGACTTCTATAAATGTGAGGTGTTGGGCCCCACTAAGGTCCGCCTTAGCCGCCCTCCCCCTCCTCCTTCTCCTCCCAGCCCTGGGCAACCTACACCCTCCCACACCTGCTTATGTGTGGAGGTTCAAGGTCCATGAAACCTACGACCAGGACAGCACACAAGTCACCCGGCAGGTAGGATCTCAGGACTGCCCTCTGGTCGGATGCCAGGCGGAGATCCTGATTGCTGTCGACCTCCGGTCAGTGTCCAATGGTGGCCGACCATACGCCTGCTTTGCTTACGATCAGCGGAACCCAGATAGGTGTAATCGAGACGTCAACACCTATGGGGGTTGCCGCTGGTCAGGCTGTGTCATCCGTGATGCCTACAATGAGGTCAGGTCTGGTCCCTTTTTCTGGAAGGACGGGACCTTCAACATAAGGGTCCGGGACCCCTGGGACCAGCGATGGGTTGCGGGCGTTATGGGAAAACTATATGGGGGTGGTTGGAGCTCAACCCCTTCAGGGACAATCTACATCTCCCAGGAATATGTCATGGCCCAGGAGGCCCAAATCCAGGTCTCCAAAAGCATCCTACAGGCCAAACATTCCCTTAAAGGGAAGCTGCCTGATTCCCCCCGGGTAGAAGTCCTGTCTTCTTGGCTCCAACTTATCCAACACACTCTACTATTCCTTAACGAGACCCGCACCCTGCCCAATGTCTCGCACTGCTTTTTATGTGTCTCTCTCCAAAGACCTTTGCTGGCTGCCGTCCCACTCATGTCTCCTCCAGGAACCCAAGGACATGGTGAATGTCAGCCTCCCCTGACTGGCATTCCCCTTTGGGAACCCGAAACTCCAGAGCCCACCTTGCCCCCACGGATATGCTACCAGACCAGCAACCCGGTAACTGTGGGACGGGTCACTTGGAACTGTACCCAAAACCACACTGCAGCCAGTCCCACCAAGGCCAGCCCGGGTACCTTCTTTTGGTGCAACGGCACCTTAAGCAACTGCATAAACTCCTCTGACCCCGGACCTTGCTTCGGGGTCACAGTAGTTCCCCAGCTAACCTTGTATGGAGAGTCGGAGCTTGCCTGGTTGCTCCCTCCATCCCACCCCCGGGCCCGCAGGGCCGCCTTCCTCCCTGTCATGTTGGGGGTAAGTATCGCTGCCTCGATAGGCCTCGCTGGGGGGGCCCTTGGGAACAGCATAATCTCTGCTCAGGATTTCAATGACAGACTCCAGATAGCCCTGGAGTCTACTACTACCTCCTTAGCCTCCCTGCAGCGGCAAGTAACATCGGTAGCCCAAATAGCCCTGCAGAACCGAAGGGCCCTAGACCTTCTTACTGCGGAAAGAGGAGGAACCTGCATGTTCCTTCAAGAAGAATGCTGCTACTACATCAATGAGTCCGGAGTGGTGGAACAGAACGTGCAGACCCTGACTAAGCTGAGTGAAGAATTACGTGCAAGACACTCCCAGGACAACTCTCTTTTCGGCTGGCTCCAAAGCCCTTTAGCCACCTGGATTTTACCCCTGGTAGGGCCCCTAATTCTCATCTGTGTCTTTTTTTCCTTAGCTCCCTGCCTCCTCAAATTCATCCGTTCCCGGATCGCAGAAATGTCTCGGGTGACTGTGAACCAGCTCCTGCTCCATCCCTACACTCGGCTGCCCCTCAACCCGCCTCTGCCTGACCCTGGCCTTTAACATCCCCCACCCTCTTCGCCCCTGGTCAGCAGGAAGTAGCCAGGACGATTTCGGCGCCCCCTATCACCAAAAAGGCCGGGATGTTAGGTCGAGGCAGGGGGGAAAGACCACAGCCATGCAAGCATCCGCAAGGTAGATGGGGACAAAGATAACTGGCACAAGGTAGATGGGGACAAAGATAACTGGCGCCTTCCCAGACCCTCGCCAGCCTTTCCAGACCCCTGCCCGAGGCAGGAATTCCACACCTCTCATGCCCTCCACCCTCCCCTCACTAAACAGCTGTATAAAGGAAGTACCTAAGCCCCCGTTTTGGCGCGAACTCCCCTGGCCCACTCTCGGACCGTGAGTTTCGCCCGGGAGCGCAAGATTAAAACCTCCCTCCCTTTCCATCGCCTGGACTCTGTCTTGTTTCCTGCGTCGCAAACCTTTCAAGGCTGAGGTGAGCCCCGTGGTGCCCGTGAGCAGAGGCTGCTGGGTGAGGTGTGTGGCAAGTGTGCGGCGTGAGGCGCGAGGCGTGAGGCGTGAGGCGTGCAGCGTGGGACGTGCAGCACATGCGCGAGGCGTGAGGCGTGCAGCGCATGCGCGAGGCGTGAGGCGTGCAGCGCATGCGCGAGGCGTGAGGCGTGCAGCGCATGCGCGAGTCGTGAGGCGCAAGCGTGACCCGTGAGGAGTGAGCCGGGAGGCGACATATTGGTGGGGAAACCAGCTGCGGCTGCTCATGCTCGGCTCTACGCTCTTGCTGGGACTTTTGCCTTAGGAGCCACAGCCCCCTCTCAGACGCTCCTGTTGCTTTGTCTGTGCTGAGCATTTTCACGTGTCGCTGTCCGAGGCTGAAGTGAGGTTGTCTTCCAGAAAGAACAATATTGCGCCGCTTTCATGGACCTTCTCTGAGGAAGGGCAGTTTTTCTAGCCGAAGTATTGTGGTGCCCTGCCACGGTTGTTCGCGCAGGTAATTATGCTGTTTGTTTGGACCTACGTCGTGGTGTGTCCAGGCTTTCTCTGTCTCTGCATCCTCTGAGGTCAGTGAATCTGAAAAGGGAACAACATCCATGGTTTACTTTCTCAGGTTTAGCTCCTGCATGTACAGATTTTCTTTTCCGTGTGGAGGTTGAGGTAAAGAGTGCCAAGCCTCTGCGATTGTCTGTGGTGCTGTTACACTGCTATTTGCGCAAGGGTCCGCACTTTTCCTGCGAGTTCCGTGCAACTGTCTGTTTGGGAGGGAGCTTTAGCATCATAGCCTGTACTTCAGTCCTTAAAGTTGCAAAGAGGAGCCTGCTGGCACCGCCCCCCCCCCCCCCCCCCCCCTAAATGTCCTATTGCTTTGAGTTTTTATGCACACCTCAACTGTCCCGTGTGCTTTACTTTTCCTGATTCTCATACTGCTTCACCGTTTTTGTGGGAGCACTTTCGCCGCCAGGGGGATGCTCCTGTAGATACCAAGCAAGAGGGAAACATCAATCATGAGGTAGACATGGAGTCATGGATGTGCAGTGGTGTTGTTCATTTTCAGTCTTGCCTTTTGCCTTCCTTTGTTTTGTGACATGTTCTCCTTATTTGCTTGTGTTTGCTTCATGTATACTTTTTCAATTCTTTTCTTTGGATGTCCTTGAGCCATTGTTTCAGGTCTCTTTTAGTTTTACTGATATTTATGAGTGAAATGAATTGATTTCGCTTCCATGCTTTCCCCATTTCCGTAGTCTAGCACTACTAATAATGGCATTGATATTTTTCCTATGTGTTAAGGAGGGATTTTCAACATTCCAACTTTCCCTTTGTTTGCCTGTTTGTTGCTGTGCTTTGCAGTATGTTCCCTCAGCTTCCGTTTTTTTTTAAATTTCTTTATTGATTGAGGTGTCACATACTTGTTCTCATCCCCCCATTCCCATCAGCTTCTGATTTTGTATGGCTTTACCCTGGTTTCCCAGTTTATTTGCTTGTTTATCTGCCTAGTTGTTACTTTATTACTTTGTTTGCTCATGTATTTGTGGAATTGCTTTTTATTTCTTTTCTGGCTTCTTAAGTTCCTCATATGGTTTTCATGTAGTTTCTTATTTATTGGTTTACTTATTTACATGCCTACTCATTCAGTTGCTTAGGTGATTACTTTTTCATTACTTATTTCATGTATTTACCTTCTTATGTACATCATAATTCACTTTTTTACTTCATTACTCATTTACTTACTTACCTACTTACTTACTTACTTACTTTGTTAGTTATTGACCTATTTGTTGCCTTGTTCACTTTTTTCCTTTTTCCTGGTTCATTTATTTATATTTAATTTGGCTTATTTTTTTAATGATATAGGTATTTCTTCATGATTTCTGAATACTTAATGTCTCACTTTAAACATTGCTTATTTAATTTATGCATTTGTTCATTTATGTGTTTTCCAATTTACTTCTTTATTGATTTATTTGCTTATTTATTTCCTTCATTATTTGCAAAATATTTTCCTTTTCTATTATTTACTTGGTTTTGATTATTATTGATTTCTTCTTTCATGTTATTACGCTGTTTGTATTCCTTTGGCATTTATTTTTTACTTACTTGGCCATTGTTTATTACTGCCTTTCTTGTTACTGTCTATTATTCATCTTTTCTTTATTATTTATTTAATCATTTATATGTGATTTGTACGTAGTGTACATTACTTCCTGTTCATTTATTAGTTACTGTTTTCTTAGTATTTACTTTCGATTTATTATTTATTACTTACTTGTTATTTTCCATTTTCTTCCTTATACTTTCTTAATTACTTCCTTGTGCATGACTTGATGTGTATTTGCTCATGTGTTACCTATCTCTTATTCCCTTCTTTGGTCTTTCCTTGTTACTTAATTGCTGGTTTCCACTGTACTTGCTTGCAAATTTATTTAAGTAAATGCTCTTTGCTTGTTTATGTGTTACTTTAACTGTCATTTACTTACTTATGTATTTTAATAGTATTTCCTTACTTAGTTATGATTTTAGGTATTATCTACTTATTCAGTTTCTTACTTATTATTCGGTAATTTTTAAAAATAGTTATTTACTAACTTAGTTGCTTAATTAAATTTTTTCCTGTAGGTTTTTAAAATAACTATGTAATTTTTGCTTGTTTTATTCTTTACTTACCTAGGATTTGCTGTTTATTTGTCAATGTATTATTTACTTCTTTATTATTTATTGTTTACTTATTAATTTTTTGTTATGTACTTACTTATTATTTACTTACTTATGTATTTATTGCCTTACTTATTTTCTTAGTCATTTATTTGCTTATGAAATTGTTAACTTATTTTGTGATGTAACTTATTTTGTGATGTACATACTTATTTACTTATTCATTTCTTTATTGACTTTAATATTTGCATGCTTATGTACTTAATTAGGTATTTACTAACTTTTCTACTTACCTAAGTCCTTTTCTTTTTTTGGTCTACTTAACTAATTACTTTTCAACTTACTAATTTCTTATGTATTGATGTACTTATGTGTTTACGTATTTGTGTGCATATTTATTACTTTACTTACTTTTTCAATTATTTATTTAACTTTTTATTTATCTATTTATTTTTCTGTTTATTTACTTTCCTATTCGTTATGTCACTTGATAATTACCGTTCTTATTTGTGTGTATCTGGTTTTACTTTTTAATTTTTCCCCCCATTCCGTTATTTAGTTATTTACTTTCTGCATGACTTAGTTATTTCTTTGCTTGCTTGCTTGCTTGGTTACTTACCTACTTATTTCTTTGCATTCTTCTTTGCTTTTTAGAGTACTTTTTGATTTTCTTTTCCTTTACTTCTTTATTCACTAATTTCTTTGCTCTTTCACTTATTTATTTAATTATGTAATTAATAATCACTTAATTAACTTATTTACCTACGTTTTCTTTTTTTGTTCACTTATTCATTTCTTTACTTATTTATTTAACGTTCCATTTGTGTATTTATTTACTTGTCTTTGTAGTTCATTAGCTGTTTATTGGCTTTTCATGTACTTAATTATTCATTGTGTACTTATTACCTTATCGCGTTATTTATTTCCTTGTTTATTTAATTAATTCTTTCCATATTTATTTGGTTTTTTATTTACTTATATATTTACTTGCTTATTTCCCTATGTCTCTTGTTACTTATTTCCTAATTCAGTTAGTTATTTACTTATTTCTTTACTTATTTGTTTAATTAGGTCTTTATTTTTTGGTCACTTATCAAGTAATTTATTTAGTTGCTTATTTGATTTCTTTCTCATTAATTACTTAATGAAATTACTTACTTATTTGTGTACTTACTCATTACATGATTAATTTATTTACTTGCTTGTTTAGATATCGATAAATTAAATAGCTAATTTGTTTGTTTTGTTTCCTACTTAGTAATTTATTTACTTGCTTGCTTATTTATTTCCTTATTTACTTATGTGGTTGGTTAGTTATTTATTTGTTTATTCACTTACTGAGACACTCGTTTGTTTATTTCATTGACCTCATTACTTATTATCGTTTTTATTGACTGACTTGTTCATTCATTCATTAATGTATGTAATGATGTATTTACATATTCATCCATTAGATGTACTCACATGTTTATTTGCATAATTACGTATTTATTTACATAATCATTTATTTACTTAGTTAATCATTTATGTAAGTGCTCATTTGTTCATTCAGGGATTCCTTTATTTACTTATCTAATTATTTATTTATTTCTTTTTTAGGTTACTTATGTTGTACGCTATTTATCAATTTGAGTATTTAGTGAACTATTTTTGTTTGCTTTTTGATTGATTTACATTTTTACTGATGTATTCATTTCCATATGTGCTTATTCAGTTATTTACCTGCATACCTATTCATTTACTTATGTATGCATGCACTTATTCATGTACATGTCTGTTTTCATATTTAATTGTTTACATATTCATTTCCTTATCTTTGTCTTTCGTTTATGTATTATTTACTTATCTACTACGTATTTGCTAATTTCTTAATTTACTTATTTACTGATTTGTTTCTTATTCATTATTTACCTCCTTGTTAATTAATTCTTATTTACTTTGTTATTTCTTATTTCTAATATTTTTATTAATTACTTTGTATTTGTTGTTTATCACTTACTTTGTGTTTATTATTTATTTCTGAGTAAGCATTTATTTTCTCAATTATTATTTATGTTTTATTTGCTGATGTATTTCTTCTTTTTTTATTATTATTTTGTTACTTGCTTATGTATGATTTCCTTATTCCTTTTGTGCTTATTCATTTACTTATGTATCTTTTCAGTTTCTTTTCATTTACTCGTGTAATTATGTTATTATTTGTTTAGTTATGTATAATTTTCTTAGTTATTTCTCTACTAGAGGCCCGGTGCACGAAATTCGTGCACGGGGGGGGGGCAGCGGGGAGTGTGTCCCTCAGCCTGGCCTGCACCCTCTCTAATCTGGGACCCCTCATGGGATAACCAGCAGTTGGACATCCCTCTCACAATTCAGAACTGCTGGCTCCTAACCGCTCACCTGCCTGCCTGATTGCCCCTAACTGCTTCTGCCTACCAGCCTGATTGTCCCTAACTGCTCCCCTGCTGGCTTGATTGCCCCTAACTACCTCTGCCTCGGCCCACACCTGGTACCCAGGATTCCCTCCTCCAGCTGACCACAGGCACCCAGGATCCGGGCTTCTCTCCCTCTGGTCAGCCATAGGCGCCCAGGCTGGCTACAGCCTTAGGGGATGGTGGACAGGGGGCTTCGCCTGTGCTGCAGCTGCAAGTGCTGGCGCCCAGGACTGCAGGGTGGGCAGCTTCTTTGTCTCCCAGGCCACAGCCAGCCACATTTACTGGTGCCCAGGTCCGCAGGGTGGGTGGCTTCTCTGTCTCCCAGGCCACAGCCAGCCGCAAGTGCTGGTGCCCGGGACTGCAGGGTGGGCGGCTTCTCTGTCTCCCAGGCCACAGCCAGCCACAGGTACTGGTGCCCAGGACCGCAGGGTGGGCGGCTTCTCTGTCTCCCAGGCCACAGCCAGCCACAGGTACTGGGGCCCAGGACCGCAGGGTGGGTGGCTTCTCTGTCTCCCAGGCCACAGCCAGCCACAGGTACTGGTGCCCAGGACCGCAGGGTGGGCGGCTTCTCCATCTCCTGGGCTGCAGCCAGCCTCAGGTACTGGTGCCCGGTTTCTCCGTCTCCCCAGGACATGGGGCGGGTGGACCTGAGGCTTCTGAGGCTGGCTGCAGCCTGGGATCATGGGACGGGCAGCTTCTTGGTCTCTGTGGCTGCAGCCAGCCTCAGGCGCTGGCTCCTGACTTCTCCAACTCCCAGAGACCTGGAGAGGCTGGGGGTCGGGGCTGCCGCCATGTTTTCAGTTTAATTGCATACTCACTCAGATTGAATGGTGGGCGTGGCTGGGGCGTGGCTGGTGGGCGTGGCTTGTGAGTGTAGCGGAGTGATGATTTGCATACTACTCTATTATTAGATAGATGATCTGGTGTTTATTATGTATTTACTCTTTACTTAGGTATTGTTCATTACTTTGTTATTACTTAGTATTTAATTTTTATGTAATTTTTGTGTCTCATTTACTTTTGATTTACTGTGTATTTATTATTTTTTGGTATTTATTATTTAGTGTGTACTTCTTCTTTATCACTTACTTTCATTTACTATGTGTTATTTAGCCTTTATTTGCTATGGATGTTTACTTTTTATTGATCAATTTTTAACTGATTTACATGTAACTTGTTCAATTAGTTTTTATTCATTGATTATTAATTTCTGTCTTTACTGAATTCTTAAATCATTGACATTATTTATTTAGTTATGTATTAATCATTTATTTGTTTATTATTTGTTTATTTCTCACCTATTTGTTAATTTTTGTTTTTTCTTTATTATTTATTCAATTGTTTGTTTAGTGATGATTTATATTTTCTTGATAGTTCATTTATTATGTATTTTTTGTGAGATTGACTTTTTTAATTTTTTATTGCACTTATTAACCTTTTTTAATTTACTTACTTAGTGCTGTAAATTGTTATTCATTTATTTATGTGGTTTTCCCTTTATTTATGTAGTGTTTTGTTTACTTTTCCTTTACTTTCTATCGTATTTATTCATATAAACATTTATTCTGTACTTCTTTACTTACTTGTTTAGTTAATTCTTTACTTTCTTATTTTCTCACTTATTTAGTCATTTCATCATATTACCAGTTATTTAATCTTTTCAGCAGTTAGAGCATAATTTACATATTTATTTACTTATTTGCTCAATTATGTGATTATTTCTGTAATAATGTAATTATTTGCTCATTCAGTTAATTCCTTGACTATTTCTGTATTTCTTTATGCAAGTCATAAGGTATCTATTCATTTATTTAAGTACTTATTTATCCAATCATATATTTACCTATTATGTTATGTTTGTGTTTATTTCTTAGTTTATGAGTGACACATGAAGTCATTGGTGCTTATTGCTCTTCTTCATTTGCTGTTCTGATTTTTGTATTCCATGTTTCTTTCCGGTGCGATCTCTATCTGTTAATGTTTGCTTCATACGTGTTTTCCCATTACGTTACTTGGATGTCTTTGTGCCCCTGTGTTTCTGGTAGCTTTCAGCTTTCCTCCTATGTATGAGTGAAATGATTTCATTTCACTGCGATGTTTTCCCACATTCTGTTACTCCATCAGCATTTACAATGAGATTGCTATTGTCCTTAATGTTTCAGGGAGATGTTGTCATTATGCCACGTTTCCATGTGAATTTCGGTCTGTAACTGGACCTTCTTTTCTGTGCCATCACGTTTTCCATTTGCAGGGCTTCACCCAATGTTTTCTTTGGTTCTCTTGTTCATCCTCCCATTTGTTTGCTTGTTTGTTTGTTTATTAATTTATTAATTTGCTCATTTGTTTAGAAGTGTGATTTCTTGAAGTTTTGACAGAGATGTAGTGGCAGGCATGCATAGTTACAGACATCCCTGAGACAGAAACATTGAGTAGCTGAGTTCTGCATGCCTCCTATTGGTCATGTGCCTTTACCGAAGCTACATGTCCTTGAACGGAATCGAGGTTGGGATCCTGCAGTAGGCATGCTGGCGGTGTCTCCACTGAGCCAGCCCAGTTAGGGCAGTGCTTGGCTGACTCGTGAGTCCACAGACCTAAATAGCAGCAGCAGCAATGTTGAAATGTCTTCTGATAGTTATTTGTCAGGGTTAGGATGTTGCCAGTGACACTTCTTCAAAGTACACTCTTCTATGCCTTGGTGTTTGCTGGAAGAGCCACAATGAAGGGACCAGACACCCGCATGTGTCTTGCGAGGCACATTTTTCCCGGTACTGAGTTACTGTATTGTCCAAGCTTTTAGATTGCTTGGCAGTACGTTTTTCTAACTGGTCAAGGTAGCTTTTACTTATTGAGTGTTATCCCCCCGAATTTACATTTGTTATTTTTACCTCTGATGTTTATTTACTTCCCAGAGGAAGCGAGAGGGAGGGATTGAGGGAGGGAGGGATTGAGGGAGGGAGGGATTGAGGGAGGGAGGGATTGAGGGAGGGAGGGAGGGAGGGAGGGAGGGAGGGAGGGAGGTGGAACTATTAATGGACAGAGTGAATCGTTCCATAGCTGCATGCTGCACTGCACGCACCCAAATGAGGATTGAGCCCACAAACTGGGCATGTGTCCTGCTCTGGAATGAAATGTCAATTAATGGATCATGGGTTCACGCTCCACTACTGAGGTCCACTGGCCAGGCTATAAATACTTTTTGCATGTATGCTTTTGAGGTTATCTAGCAAGCATTAACATGTCGCACATCCTGCACATTGCAGGGTCATCGCCCATTTCACAAGCATAGTCGGGGACCTTGTGTCTCCATTTCCCAATGCTTCCTGTTCCCAATATTGGCGTTCATTTTTATTGGACTTTTCCTTGTGCATGTGTTCCATGTAGTGCATCTCTGGGTCATTACACTATGTTAACTTTCTTATTGTCCAAGAGAAATGTATTGATGAGGTATGACTTACACGATTGCTTTTTCAATCTCCCACAGTTTTGAAGAGCTGCCTTTGTCAAATGATCATCTGGGACACGGCTGCCTTCTCTTCGCTGGTGCAGCAGACACATCATGGACATCTGCCAGAAACAGTAAGCGTTGTCATGACTTTTTTATTCTGTTATGTTGATGTGTGTTGCGCTGCATGGTTTCGTAATCTTTGGAAATTCTAGGTTTATTTCTTCTGGTAAACATTGACATTGGTATGAGGAAATAGTGTTGGTGAAAGTAGATGCTTGGATTTAGATCAGCATAGGTTGTCTTGATTGACCTGTGGGTTTGTGTGTGGCATGTGTATGTGTTTCATGTCGTGCATCTTGCATTTGGCACCTGCGCTGCGCTATTTGTCTCCACTGCTGCATT
>NW_027645510.1:0-39556 GCF_951640355.1 Cnephaeus nilssonii | reverse complement strand
TGGACTTAGAGGTGGACTTCCTGACAGCAGCGCTGCATGACCGCCGAGGGCACCGCGTGATTCTTCTCATCCTTCCGGGAGGGAACCGCATGCAAATGGTTCTCCGGGGCCATCGGGCTCGGGGGTGGGCACTTGGCCCCGAGAGGAGCCTGGTCCACAGCGAACCAGGCCCCGGGTCCGGGGAGAGCAGCACCCAGGCTCTGCTGCACCGCCTCCCTTCCCCTCCCCCTCCCTCCCCCTCCCTTCCCCTCCCCCTCCCTCCCCCTCCCTTCCCTCCCCCTCCCCCCCTCCCTCCTCCCCCTCCCTCCTCCCCTCCCCCCTCCCTTCCCTCCCCCTCCCCCTCCCTCTCCCCCTCCCTCCCTCCCCGCTCCCCCCTCCCCCCTCCCTCCCCCTCCCCCTCCCCCTCCCTCCCCTCCCCTCCCTCCCCCCTCCCCCTCCCCCTCCCTCCCCCTCTTCTCCTCCCCCTCCCTCCCCTCCCCTCCCTCCCTGCCCCTCCCTCCCTCCCCTCTCCCTTCCTCCCCCTCCCTCCCTCTCCCTCCTCCCTTCCTCCCCCTCCCCCCATCCCGGCCAGGCCAGGCCGCCACAGGGGCGGGGGCGGTGTGTGGCAGCGCAGTGTTAGCCCAAGGCCAGCCTCCATCGCTCTGACCACGCAGAGCAACGAGGATTTCCACCCGTGACTCCACTGTGGAGCTCCCGCCGCCTCTGCAGCATCAGATGAGTCAACACCAGCAGGGGCTGCTCATGGAGACGGAGGCTCCCAGGACCAGGGGGAGAGGGGTAGCTGGTCACTGCAGCCTCGGAGACACCCTGTTCCAGGGAGGACTGCGCCCTGAGCTGCCCCGTGGCTCCAGGGAAGTCCTAACGCGCCCACGATGACCCGGACCCGCCTGCGTTTCCCAATGCGGGAGCCGGGAGGGATCGGAACGTCTCCAGGAGATGCCAGCGTTCACGGAGGGACTGGAAGCCGGCGCGGTGCACGCAGGCTGACTCCAGACACCTGCAAACCAGAGTCCTTGCGGGAGGGAGGGAGGGAGGGAGGGAGGGGAGAGACGAAGGAGAGCAGGAGCTGCACTCTCTACGCAATGCAGGGCCGCCCTCCCAGCCTCTGCCCTGTCTCAGGCTCTCACTGACTGGCTTCTGGGCTCATCTCTTTCAGGACGGATTTGCGAAATAACCGCGGCCAGGAGCGCCACGGGCCCGGGTTCTGTGCAGAGAGAAGAGCAGGCTGCAAGGCAGAGGGCAAGCAGGGCACCAGCTCCGCATGGGGCTCCGGGCGCGTTAGGACTTTCCTGGAGCCACGGGGCAGCTCAGGGCGCAGTCCTCCCTGGAACAGGGTGTCTCCGGACGCCAGCCCCTCCTTCCCCTGGGTGACCTGACCTTCATTCCTCCCCTGACGGTCACCCACCCCGTGGCACTGGCGATGACCGCTCCACCGTCCGCTAATTTGGGGGGAAGGCATTGATCGGGAGGAAGCGGGGCCCCCGCCCTCGGCCTGCGTGCGGTCGCCAGGTCAGCTTGCTCTCCGCTCCCAGGACAGTGGCCTCGGGGAGGGTGGGCAGAGGGGGCGGGCGCCAGGCACCGGCTGTGGCAGCGAGGAGCTAATGTGTGTTACCGCGGGGTCCACCGGGGAGAAACTTTGAAACATTTTAAAATGCAGGTGCACACGTCCCTCCTGCCAGGAGCGGCGGTGGCGCTTCGTAATAAAATCGTGTGTTTGTTTTCCACCGTTGAGTACACATGCCTCAGTGTTCCCGGGGAGAGCAGCCGCAGTGCGAGCCAGCGCGCAGTTTGCAGACGGATTAAGCACATGTACCAGGAAGTACAACGTGCAGACTCGGGCGTTTGGCCTCCCGCCTTCGCTCTGGCCCCGAGCTCCCCAGCGATGCCCTGGGAGCTTTGTGCAAAGATCTGAAGTCAGGAAGGACCGCGTTCCAGAGTCACATGGAAACTACTCCTGCAGGAGCCCCCAAACCACAATGGCCAAAGGGGTGGCCCCGGCTTCGGAGTCTATGACAAATGATGGCAAATGAATGAAATTTCCAACGGCCAGCGAGGCCCTGGGATTTATCAATCAACAGGACTTCCTGGTTGTTGAGGAAGGTCTGGGGGAGGGAAGTGCAGATATGTGAGGGTCTTTGTTGTTAATATTTTCTCTGAGGCACAGGGTTTGCAGGGGCAAATCTTCAAGTTACTGCTTCCTGGAAAGTCATTTAGCCAAAATTTATTTCAAGCTTTAGAGTAGCACCATTATGGGCACTGTGTAGGGATGCCAGGATGTGCGAGACGGGGTGCCAGCACCCCCTGCACTAGTGACCCACCGGGGTTAACAACGAGAATGACAGGCGACATGCGGACAAGGACCGCCATCGGAGAAGGGACAGGCCCTGGGCTCGGGATCATGGGAGCTGGGGGAGGAAGGAAGGCCAGACAGAGGCAGGAAACAAGCCTGAGAGGGGGCGGGGTGTCAGAAGGGCACGGAGATTGCCCGTGCGGAGCAGGATCTGGTCAGGAGGGAGGCGGTGGGAGCTCTGGACACGTGCACGGTGTCTGTCACCCGTGAGCCAGGAACCTCAACACGACACCAGGACCTCTTCACCCCACAGGTTGCAGTTGGACTCTGGAGGTTCTTTTTTTTTTTTTTTTGCGAGGTCCAGCCAGTATTCTCTGGAAAACCCTCGGGTGGAAAATCAAACTACGAATGAAAAACAAGAAAGCATGTGAACAAATCAGAACTTGTGTAACATACACACACACACACACACACACACACACACACACAAACCACTCACTGCCAGACATTCCCAAAACTTCACACAAACTCTAACCCTAAACCTAACCAACCTCACCTGAACCCTAACCCTAAATCATAACCTAAGCCTAACCCTAACGCTAATGCATAATCCTAACCATAAATCATGACCCTAACCCTAAACCTAACCCTAAATCATACCAACACCAACCCTAGCCCTAAACTTAACCCTAACCCTAAATCATAACCTTAACCCTAAATCATAACCTTAACCCTAAATCATAACCCTAACACTAACTCTAAATTATAACAATAACCCTAAATCATAAGCCTAAATCATAACACTAACCCTAACCCTAAATCATCCCCTAACTCTAAATAAGAACCTTAAACCTAATTCATAGCCTTAACCCTAAATCATAGCCATAACGCTAAATCATAACCCTAAACATAAATCATAACCCTAATCATAACACAAACATTAACCCTAAATCATAAGTCTAAACCGAAACGTCAATCATAAGCATAACACTAAATCATAAACTTAACCCTAAATTATAACCCTAACCCTAAATCATAACCCTAACCCTTAAAACCTAACCCTAACCCTAAATCATAACCCTAAACCTAACCCTACATCATAACCCTAAACTAAAAGCTAACACTAACCCTAACCCTAAATCATAACCCTAACACCCTAACCCTAACCCTAACCCTAACCCTAAAACGTAACCCTAACCCTAAATCATAACCCTAACTCTAACCTTACAACCTAACCCTAACCCATAACCCTAACCCTAAATCATAACCCTAACCCCTAACACTAGCCCAGCGCTAACCCTAAAACCTAACCCTAACCCTAAATCATAACCCTAACTCTAACCTTAAAACCTAACCCTAACCCATAACCCTAACCCTAACCCTAAATCATAACCCTACCCTACCCTAAAAGCTAACCCTAACCCTAGCCCTAGCGCTAACCCTAAACATAAACCTAAATCATAACACTAACCATAAGCATAACCCTAAATCATAACCATAACCATACCCATAAACCTAAACCCTAACACTAGCCCTAACCCTAAAACCTAACCCTAGTCCTAACCCAAACCCTAACCCTAAAAGGTAACCCTAACCCTAAAATTAGCCCTAACCCTAAATCATAACCCTACCCCCTAAATCATAACCCTAACACTAACTCTAAATTATAACCCTAACCCTAAATCATAACCCTAAATCATAACCCTAAACCTAAATCATCCCCTAACCCTAAATAAGAACCTTAAACCTAAATCATAGCCTTAACCCTAAATCATAACCATAACGCTAAATCATAATCCTAACGTCATAACATACACACACACACACACACACCTAACCCTAACCTTAAATCATAATCCTAACCCTAACCCCTAACCCTCGCCCTGACCCTAACCCTAAAACCGAACCCTAAACCTAACACTAATCATAACCCTAAAACCTAACCCATAACCCTAACCCTAAATCATAACCCTAACCCTAACCCTAAATCATAAACCTAACCCTAAATCATAACCCTAACACTAACTCTAAATTATAACCCTAACCCTAAATCATCCCCTAACCCTAAATCATAACCCTAAAACGTAACCCTAACCCATAAACCTAACCCTAAATCATAACCCTAACCCTAACCCTAAATCATAACCCTAACCCTAACACTAAATCATAACCCTAACCCTAACCCTAAATCATAACCCTAACCCTAGCCCTAGCCCTAACCCTAACCCTAACCCTAACCCTAGCCCTAACCCTAATGCTCTGATGCAGGGGTGGTGGTGTGGAGCCCTTGCATGAAGGTGCTATGCAGAGAGGGGCTGTCCCTCCCAGGGCACCTCTCCTCCAGGGACAGAGCAGGGCACCGAGAGGCACCGAGAGGACGCGCCCCTGCCCAGCGGCGGGGAATGGGGGCCCGGGCGCCTGGTCAGCCCTGGGGCGTGGGCCCGGGCAGAGGGCTCAGCTGAGGTGTCCCTGGTGCTCAGCTGTCCCCCAGAACCCCCTTGTCTTGTTTGCCTGTGAGCTGTGGGGGTGGAGGTGGGGGAGAGTGAGAGCACCCCGCTTCTCTGTCTTACAGGCCTGTCCTGGGGCGCAGACCCTCCGGGCCTGTTGGACTCTATTTTCGCCCGCCCCCCCCCCCTAACGGCAGTGCGCCTGCTCTGGCACCTGAGCGGCCCCGTGCACGTGCACGTGTGCGTCAGCTCTGCCTGCTGCACAGCCCGCTCTGGTCCTGGGCATCTTCGCAGCTGGCGCTGAGGGAGCAGAGGGGGTGTTTGGAGCCCCCACAGCGTGCGGGTCCAACGGAAGCCCCTGTGGTTGCGGAGCTGCGAGCAGGTGGAAAGGAGGTGGGAGGAAGGAAGGACTCCTGACAGGCCAGGGAGCATGGCTTAGCCAGCGGCTGACAGTGGTGGGAGGCCCGGCCCCGGCAGCACCCTGGGGCAGGCTGGCCGGAAGCGTGGGGAAGGCTGCCTAGCTTTGGGTCTGCCCGGATCACCCAGGACTCCTTCCACCCTCCCTCTACCTCTCCCCACGTCATCACGGAGGCTGTACCTCGGCCGCTTCCAGAAATGTTCCTGGAAATCCAGCCTCCGCCCCTGAGGAATGAAGGCGGGCTCGCTGTTGTAACGAGCAGCTTCAAATCTCCCGTGATCGACACAGAAAGGCTTGCTCCTCCCTCGCCGACACCCATATGGACCCTCCTTTCCTGGGGGCCCCTTCCCGGCCCTGTCGCCAGGTCCACGCTTCTCTCACCTGGACGCACCTCACCTCCACCCCAGGGCTGGGGAGGCGGAAGCCTTGGGTGCCTCCCCTTCTTCACCTCGAAGAGCCACCACTCTGGCCTCGAGGAGACGTGAGGAGTCAGGGACAGAGAAGCCTTGGCTGGAGCCTTTGGAATTCAGGTTCCCCACCAAATAACACCACATCCCCTGACAAATAAAACCCGGCCTTCTAAAAGCACCCGTCGGCAGTGTGTCCGTACTCCTCCCTCCTCGGGACGTCCTCTGTGTTGTTTCAAGAACCCAAACATCATTTTCACTCACCTTGGTCCAACATCGCCTGTCCTTGCCCCACTCCCCCCTAACTGTCTCACTTCTATCAAACGTCCTAGGACCGATGTTCCTTTGCCTTTGTATTTTTGGTTGTTGTGTGGAATCCCTAAGGTTTCTCTGCGTATAGTATTGTCCTTAAGGTCAGTCATTTACCTGAGTTGTTATAGAATCCCATCCCAATGGGGGCTGTTTCAAGCTATGATTAAACAAAAACCCTGAGATTAGAACAGCAGGTAATATTAAATTTATTATTTTATTTACCCAGGCCTTCCAGGGCACCAGGAGGTTTGTGCTACGCGAGAGGAGAGCTCAGGTTGTCAGTGAGCTGAGACACACTGTGTACGACGGTGCCCAGCTCCAGTCTGACCCGTGATCTGCTTCCGCAGGTGTTTATGGAGTTCAAAGATGCCGAGCTGCAAGGGGTTACTGTTAAGGGCCTAGACTTTATATCCCTCCAGGGACAATCTCCAGCCTTCTTGCTCATTGGACAAATCACCTCTGGACTCCTGCTTTCCATCAATATTTTCTTTGTTACCTAAAATAGAATCATGACGTCACCGCTGTTTAGGAACCTGTATGGGTCTCATCAAGACCACGCTTTTCTGATAGTTAGGGGCCTCCGCAGACTGAAGATGCTCAGCTTCTGACTCACTCAGTTGTCCAGTGAAGAATGTCTACTGCCCACGCTGCATGCACTGCTGTAAATGCCACAGAAACAAATGCAGGTAAACCAGGATTAGCGTGAACCGTGGGTTAATATAACCTCAAAGAGGCCATAGTCTTGGACTGGAGACAGAAATGAAGACCAACCATCCGCAGCTCAAGCCTGTCCTGTGCTTTGCTCAAGATACCAGGTTGGTGAAACATTAAAAAAAAATTTTGCTTAGTTCTGTTTGGGAAGGGAAGAGATTGGAGAGAGATTGCTCCGAGGAAAAGAGAATGCCTGGCTTGGATCGGAGTGATGACACAGAATTTCCTTCACGAACAAGGTGGTGTCATGAGATCCAAGATGGTTGCCAATGGGCGGCAGGCTGAAATTGAGGGTGAAATCAGGAGCTTCGCACACACACATAGTGTGTGAGTGAAAGAATAAAAGGAGAGTGCGTGGACATGCGGGGAGTGTCTGTATTTGTGAGTGAGGGACAGCTATATTCCACGGGACTATTGGGGACTGGTGGACTGGGCTCCCCTGGCCGGGTAGCCTCTACTGCTGCTGAAATATGTCCCAGAGCGGCCAGCTCTGCTGCAGAGACTGCGCTATCTTGAAGGGGAGACCTGCTGTGATCAGAAGCCCAGCCTTACCTTCAATCAGTGAGACTTCAGATACCTCCTGGGACCCTACAACCACAAGCCCGGGGACCAGCTGCCTCAGCTGCGAATCCACAAACACCAGGACTCCAACGTCCCTGACCGCAGGTGCCTAAAAAGTCAGTCCAGGGGGAGACAAAGCAGCGCCAAATACGCAGATGAATACGTGGACAGGCCTTGCGCCTTCTCATAGAGCAGATAGAAGGAACAGCTGAATCGAACAACACCCACCCGGAAGTGGCGAATTAAACACAGCTGATGAGGCAATCCATGGACAGAAAGGTCAGATATTGCCTAGAGAAAGTCAACACAGGAGAGAGAGAGAGCTACATAACCAGACACCCTGAGAGGAGTGATCATTGGGAGACAACGAAACAGCCCACATATAAAAGAAAAGAAGGAATCACTGGAAAAGGAAGTAAATGAAATGGAGGCAAGCAATATGTCAGAGAAAGAATTCTGAGCAATGGTCATAAGGTTGCTGAAAAGGATGGAAGACAAATTCAACAACATGTGTAAGAACCAAGAAGAAATGAAAAATGACATCGCTGCAATAAAGAACTCAATAGAAAGCATCAACAGTAGACTAGAAGAAGTGAAGGACCACATCAGTGAGCTAAAAGACAAGGTAGGAAAAAACACCCCAGCAGAGCAGCATCTAGAAAAAAACTTAAAAAACAGGAGGAGAACCTAAGGGAACTTTGGGACAACACGAAATGAAACAACATCCGCATAATAGGGGTGCCAGAAGGAGAGGAAACTGAGCAAAGAATAGAAAACCTGTTTGAAGAAATAATGACAGAAAACTTCCCTGATATCAGGAAGGAAAAATGCACACAAGTCCAAGAAGCTCACAGAGTCCCAAACAAGATGAACCCCTAAAGACTGACACCAAGACACATTATAATTAAAATGGCAAACACCAATGACAAGGTAAGAATCTTAAAGGCTGCCAGAGAGAGACAGAAAGTTACCTACAAAGGATCTCCCATCAGACTATCAACTGATTTCTCAACAGAAACACATCAGGCCAGAAGGGAATGGAATGAAATATACAAAGTCATGCAAAGGAAGGGGCTGAATCCAAGAATACTGTACCCAGCGAGGATATCAATCAAAATTGAGGGTGAAATCAGGAGCTTCGCAGACAAAGAAGGACTAAGGGAGTTTATTACTACCAAACCAGCAATGCAAGAAATGCTAAAGGGTCTGCTGTAAAAAGAAGAAATAGGAAGGGAAGAAGGAACTCAGGCCTAAAGAATAAAAATGGGGACAAACAAGTACCTATCAATAATAACTTTAAATGTAAATGGATTAAATGCCCCTATCAAAAGACATAGGGTAGCTGAGTGGATAAGAAAACATGACCCATATATCTGCTGTCTACAGGAAACCCACCTCAGAACAAAGGACTCACACAGAATGGAAATGAAAAGGAAAAAAAAAGCTGGGGTAGCAATACGTGTATCTGACAAATTAGACCTCAAAGTGAAGGCCATAACAAGAGATAAGGAAGGCCACTTCATAATACTAAAGGGAGAAATCCAACAAAAAGATATAACTTTGGTAAACATATATGCACCCAATACAGGAGCACCCAAATACATTAAAAAAAAAAAAACTTCCGCAGGATATCAAGGGAGAGATTGATAGCAATACAATCATAGTAGGGTGCTTTAATACCCCACTAACACCACTAGACAAATCCTCTAAACAAAAAATCAGCAAAGAAACATCAATCCTAAATGACTCACTAGATCAGATGGAATTAATTGACATCTTCAGAACATTTCACCCCAAAGCCACAGACTATACATTCTTCTCAAGTGCACATGGGTCATTTTCAAAGATAGACCACATATTGGGACACAGGCAAAGTCTCTTCAAATTCAAGAAGATAGAAATCATATCAAACATCTTCTCAGATCACAATGGCATAAAACTAGAAATCAAGTACAATAAAAACAATTAAAAAATCAAACACCTGGAGGCTAAATAGCATGCTATTAAACAATGATTGGGTTACCAGAGAGATCAAAGAAGAAATAAAAAACATCATGGCAACAAGCAACCATGAAAACACAACAATCCAAAATCTATGGGACACAGCAAAAGCAGTCCTGAGAGGGAAGTTCATAGCTCTACAGGACTATCTCAAAAAAAAAAAAAAAAAAAAAAAAAGGAAAAAAATGGTAATAAATTATCTAACCCTACAACTCAAAGAGTTAGAAAGAGAGCAACAAGAAAAGCCCAGTGTAAGCAGAAGGAAGGAAATAATAAAGATCAGAGCAGAGATAAACAACATAGAGACCAAAAAAACAGAAGGAGACCAATAAAACCAAGGGCTGGTTCTTTGAAAGAATAAACAAGTTTGATGAACCTCTAGCCAGGCTCACCAAGAAGCAAAGAGAGAGGACCCAAATAAACAAAATCAGAAATGAAAGAGGTGAAGTAACAACCGATCTCACAGAAATACAAACGATTATGAAAAAATACTATGAAAACTCTATTCCAACAAAATGGAAAACCTAGATGAAATGGACAGATTCTTAGAAAAATACAAGCTCCCAAAACTCAATCAAGAAAAATAAAAAAACCTGAATAGGCCAATAACTACCGAAGAAATTGAAATAGTGATCAAAAATCTTCCAGCAAACAAAAGCCCTGGTCCGGATGACTTTACAGGGGAGTTCTACCAAGCATTCAAAGAAGAACTAAAACCTATCCTCCTCAGACTATTCCAAAAAAGTCAAGAGGAAGGAACACTTCTAAGCTCTTTCTATGAAGCCAGCATTACCCTAATCCCAAAACCAGATAAAGACACACCAAAAAAAAAAAAGAGAACTACAGGCCAATATCCCTCATGAACATAAATGCTAAAATCCTCAACAAAATTCTAGCAAATTGGATTCAGCAATACATTAGAAAGATCATACACCATGACCAAGTGGGATTTATTCTGGGGATGCAAGGATGGTATGATATCTGCAAATCAATAAATGTGATACATCACATAAAAAAACTGAGAGACAAAAATCACATAATCGTATCAATAGATGCACAAAAAGCATTTGACAAAATCCAACACCCTTTCTTGATAAAAACTCTCAGCAAAGTTGGAATACAGGGATGATAACTCAACATAATAAAAGCCTTAAATGACAAACCTACAGCCAACATCATACTCAATGGGCAGAAACTAAACTCATTTCCGCTAAGAACAGGAACAAGACACAGATGCCTACTCTCACCACTCCTGTTCAACATAGTATTAGAAGTACTAGCCATTGCGATCAGACAAGAAGAAGAAATAAAAAGCATCTAAATTGGAAAAGAAGAAGTAAAACTGTCCTTATTTGCAGGTGACATGATGCTATACATAGAAAACCCCAAAGACTCCATAAAAAAACTACTAGACCTAATAAATGAATTCGGCAATGTAGCAGGATACATAATTAACACCCAGAAATCTATGGCCTTTTTATACACCAATAATGAACTCACAGAGAAATGAAAAAAACAATCCCATTTACCATTGCACCAAAAAAATTAAGATACCTAGGAATAAACTTAACTAAGGAGGTAAAAGATTTGTACTCAGAAAACTACAGGATATTGAAAAAAGAGATAGAGGAAAGCAAACAAATGGAAGAGCATACCATGTTCATGGATTGGTAGAATCAACATCTCACACCTGTCAGAATGGCTATCATCAACAAATCGACAAACGACAAGTGCTGGAGAGGATGTGAAGAAAAAGGAACCCTCGTGCACTGCTGGTGGGAATGCAGACCGGTGCAGCCACTGTGGAGAACAGTATGGAGTTTCCTCAAAAAGTTAAAAATGGAACTGCCATTTGACCCAGTGATCCCACTTCTAGGAATATATTCCAAGAAACTAGAAACACCAATCAGAAAGAATATATACACCCCTATGTTCATAGCAGCATAATTTAAAATAACTAAGATTTGAAAATAACCTAAGTGCCCATCAGCAGATGAGTGGATTAAAAACTGTGGTACATCTACTCAATGGAATTCTACGCCGCTATAAAAAAGAAGGAACTTTTACCATTTGCAACAGTATGGATGGACCTGGAGAACATTATACTAAGCAAAATAAGCCAGTCGGAGAAAGATAACTATCACATGATCTCACTCATATGTGGGATATAATGATCAACATAATTTGATGAACAAGAATAGATCCAGAGACAAATGGGAGGGGAGGGGAGGGGGGGAGTTAGAGAGCAACCAAAGGACTTGTGTGCATGCACATTAGCATAACCAATGGGCACAGACACTGGGGCGGTGGGGGCTTCCCTGGGTGGGAATGGCTGAGGGGGGAGGAGGTCAATTGGGGAAAAAGGAGACATATGTAAAACTTTAGACAATAATAATAATATAATAAAATAATAATAATGTAAAAAAAGAAGGTGGTGTCAAAGGACAAGCTAGTCTACAGACTCGGGCTTGACAGAAATGGAGGTGTGCCTGAGCCCGCACAGGGGACGTCCAGAGAGAGTGTGGGGCGCAGGTGGAGGTGTGAGACACGGCGAACAGTCTCAGTAGAAAGACCTGGGACCCCGAGAGCCATGGCTTAGGCCCTAGCAAGGCGGTTCTCAGTGGAAAAGGGGGCCCAGGCTCTGCTCCCCACACTGTGCTCCGTGGCCCGGCCGTTCTGTCCCTGCCCGCACCCCCACAGCCTTCGTTCCCAACGCCCTCCCGCTGTCCTTTGCAAACATACTTCATCCACCCCACACCCGGCTAATTCCTTCTCAAACACCCCATTCCACAGGGTGGCACCCAGAGTGGCCATACCCACGCATGGGGGCCCTGCACCCCAAATCCCTTCGTATGGAATCGGCCCCGGCCCCTCGCCCTGACTGACCTCAGCGGTTCCAGCTGAGATGCGTCCTCCCCACGAGCTGGCGAAGTCTCCAATGGAGGGTGAGGGTTACCTCCGCCCGTGCTGCCTCCCACCGCTCAGCAGAGACCTGGCCCCGCAGACACTGTGATGTCATTGCTGAGTCAGAGAGCCTGGGTAGGGTCATGGTATGCTCACCTCCCGCGAGCGGCTTTAGGTGGCGGTGGCGTTGGGACGAAGGTGGCGGGGCCGCGGGCAGCTGGGGGAGGGCGACCTGAGTGCCATCAGCGCCGTCCTGGTGCCGGGAACGTCCTGGAGCCGCGGCGGCCAGCTTCCTCCGGGCAGGGCAGGCGGCGAATCGTTTAGAATCTGCAGGTCCGGTGTCCTCTCCCTTTTAACCCTTTAAAAATGTCAAAACCATCCTCAGTGTGTGGGCTGTACCACCGCGGCCCAGAGGGAGAGGGAGCTGAGCCCCGTTGTCTGCGGGACCCTCTCCCCGGGAGAGGCCTGCAGTCCGGCGGCTCCAGGAGGGCATCCGGCGCCGAGGCCCGCGGTGCTCGCGGCAGGGGTGGGCGCCAGTGCTCACCTCCACCCGGCGTGCACCGTGCACCGACAGTGGGGGATCGGTCGGGCTCCGTGGCAGAGTCCCCTCGTTGACCGGAGCCCCGGACCGATGAGTTCCCGGCCGGTTCTGGCCCCCCCACCCCACCCCTCTACGCTCACTTACCCTACACTTGGTCCCCAACACGCTGCGGTGCTGCCGCTTTCACCCAGGCAGGGGAGACCCCAAGGCCAGAGCAGGGTGACGCTCCCAACCCCCGCCTCGCCCACCTGTCCTGGCACATTGCTGCCTGCAGGCGTCTGAAGGCCAGCTTCCAGGGCCCGACGGCCTGTCACTCCCCACATTGCCGGCTCCAGGTCCCCGGAAGCAGGCGGAGGGGGAAGCTCAGGCCGCCCCCTCGCAGCTCCTGTGAGGCTGGAGCAGACGGGGCTCTCTCCTCGGGCCCTCGGGGAGGCCAGCTTTCACAGACGCCTGGGGTCTCCCCGTGTCGCTCCGGTGTGTTCACGCCGCCGGCGGACCCCTGACATTTCCGTGCGCTGCTCTAAGCGCCCGTGTCCGGGACCTGCCCTTGACCCTGGGCGGGACTTGCAAGAGAGGAAACAGAAGAAACACGAACGAATGTCCTACGTGGTGCGTGGGCGCCCGGCCCTGGGCTCTCTGCGCTCAGTGCCCCGCAGGCTGGGAGGGGGTGGCGAGAGCGAGCCCCTTCTGGGACCAGGACGTGGGGAGCAGGCCCGCCCGCAGGCGGTGGACAGGATGACCCCGCCCCGCTCCCCGGTCCCTCTGGCCTTGGGGCCTGTGATTCTCACCGACGCCCACGGGTGCCCTGGGCTCTGCTCCTCGGGTAGACAGGCCTTGTCCAGGAGGGAGGGTCCGCGCTCGCACAGGAGGGAGGAAATGAACAGGAGCCGCCTCCTCTGACCAGACCTCGTCTCCAAGGCCCCCCGCAGCATCGGTGAGGTGCTCAGGAGCTGAGACCAGGATCTCAGCGAAGGAAGGTCTCTCCCAGGTGCCCAGCCGGTGATGGCGCTCAGTGGGAGCCCGGGCTGCCGTCTCTGGAGTTAAACTCATTAAGGTGAGAGGGGGAGATCCCCACAGCCCCCCACCCACAGCCCACACCCACACACCACACCCACAGCCCCCACCCACACCCCCCACCCACACACCACACCCACAGCCCCCACCCACACCCCACACCCACACCCCCCACCCACACCCCCCACCCCCACCCCCCACCCACAGCCCCCACCCACACCCCCCACCCACACCTCCCCACCCACACCCCCCACCCACAGCCCACACCCACACCCCACACCCACACCCCACACCCACACCCCTCACCCACACCCCCTACCCACACCCCACCCACAGCCCTCACCCACACCCCCCACCCACACCCCACACCCACACCCCACACCCACACCCCCCACCCACACCCCACCCACAGCCCTCACCCACACCCCCCACCCACACCCCCCACCCACACCCCCCACCCACAGCCCCCCACCCACACCCCACACCCACACCCCACACCCACACCCCCCACCCACACCCCCCACCCACAGCCCTCACCCACATCCCCCACCCACACCCCACACCCACACCCCCCACCCACACCCCACACCCACACCCCCACCCACACCCTACACCCACAGCCCTCACCCACACCCCCCACCCACACCCCACACCCACACCCCACACCCACACCCCACACCCACACCCCCCACCCACAGCCCTCACCCACACCCCCCACCCACACCCCACACCCACACCCCCCACCCACAGCCCTCACCCACACCCCCCACCCACACCCCACACCCACACCCCACACCCACAGCCCCACACCCACACCCCCCACCCACAGCCCCCCACCCACACCCCACACCCCGACCCAAAAGGTGGGGCACTGCCCTTCTTTGCTACCGGACTGGGGCTCGGGATGCGGGGTCTGGCTACGGCTCTGGGAGCCATGGAGCCGCCTCACCCGCGTTTGCTGCTCGGGTCTGTACTTGGGAAGAAGCTCGCGATGGGCCCGGAGAGCGGAAGAGCCGGGCAGAGGCCCGGAGAGCTCCCGGGCCGGAGATGCAGTGAGGCTGACACAAAGCCAGCGGGTCGCTTATTGCAAATACCCGTGTGAGGGCAGGCTGATTGTCAACATTTCTCCACGAACTGAAGGGGGCGCTCCCTCCGGGGCGCCCTGGAGGATGGCACTGCCCCTCAGTCTGAGAGGAGAGCAGGTGTGCAGCCCGGGGCGAGGGAGAGGGCTCCCGGGCAGAGCAGGGCAGAGCGGTGCTCGCTGGTGGTGGCCAGGAGCAGGCCCGGGGGTTGGGGGGGGGGGGGGAGGGGAGCGAGAGGGAGAGCCGGGGTTGTGAGGACAGACGGGGGTCAAAAAGGAAACCCTGTATAGCACCATAGAGTGGGTTTTGTTGGCAAAGATGGTCCTCCTTTCTCATTGATTCGTGAGAAGAAAAGGAAGTTTCTGGAGGAAAAACCATCAAGTTCAGATGCAGGAAAATCAGAGCCGAGATGGGGCTTTGTTCTGAAGAGAAGGTGCTCCAGGGAGAGGGGGCAGAGTGAGAGGAGGAGGGGGGCTGGGAGGAGGGCTGAGGTGCCTCCGGCAGTAAGAACATTCGGGGCCTCAGAGTTCGATGGCGGGTTGGTACGGTTTTTTAAGAGACAATAAGCAAACTCTGCATTTGCGTGTCCAATGGAATGAAATGTCAGAGGTGACTGCGCTGAGAGGTCAGGAGTGAGAAACCTGCCCGTGCTGTGTGACTCGTGGGCAAACGTAAAGGTCGGACAGGCCACATGGCGTCTGAATGCGTCGGGCACCACCACGGTCCTGTGATGGTCACGAAGGGGACACTGACTCAGGCATCTGTCTGTGACCGCACCTGGGCAAGCCCTTCGATGCTGGACTTCACGAGGACAATAAAAACACCCACTGAAATGTGGAGCATATGCTGCGGAATGAGAATTATGGGTGGTAAACCATAAAGTATAATTAAATGCAAGAAACCGTACATGAATCTGTCCTGGAGGTCCGTTATCAAGTTCCATTTACTTCTCATAAAAGAAATAGTTAAGCCGGGCGGGCGGGCTGGCTCAGTAGCTGAGCGTTGACCTATGAACCAGGAGGTCATGGGGTGATTCCCGTCAGGGCACAGGCCCCGGTGGTGGGCTCGATCCCCAGTGGGGGGTGTGCAGGAGGCAGCCGATCGATGATTCTCTCTCATCACTGATGTTTCTCTCTCTCTCTCTCTCTCCCTGTCCTTTCCTCTCTGGAACCAATAAAAGTGTATTTTTTAAAAAAGAGAAAAAGGACGCAGGCTCAGACGCGCCCCCGATGGAGCGGAGCTTTGCGTGGCCGGCACCCCCTGAGCGTGGCGGTGCAGACCCTCCCGCTGTGGCTGCCGGGCTTGTGTCTCCCCAACTCACTCTCCGTGCGCACAGCGAACGCGAGGTCAACCAGAGCCCGGGGTGGTTTGCTGAGCCAAGGACAGGAGTCAGTCTCCGGGCGAGAAGCGAGGGGAAGGGAAGCATGGAGGTGCCCCCCCCCCCCAATCCCAGGTGCTGAGCAAATGTTTGAGGCCCTGGGGAGCTAAAGACGGTGACACCGATGGATGGGCTGGAAGGCGTTGTGAGTCAGAAAAGGGTGATGTTGGTGACTCATTCCACTGAGGAGCCGCGGGGGGCGGGGGGATCAGAGGGCCGCGCTTAAGAACTCGCCTCAAGACACACGTGGAGAAACACCTCCTCTGGCCGGGGCGGCGGGGGCACAGGGGACGCTGTCTGCCCGAGGGAGGAAATCAAAGCCGAGCGGAAAGGAGGCCCCGGAGCGGGAGCCACAGCGGGCGCGGCGCATAGAGCAGGCGTCCAGGAGCGCGGAGAGTCCGGCGGAAGCCCACCGGGCCACCCAGGCTTCGGAGCCCAGAGGACACGGAGCGGCTTCCTCCTGAGGGGGCAGGCCCGGAGCCGCTGCCCAGTCGGCCCTGGCGCGTCCCGGGGGCTGGGACGCCGTGGGTGCCGGGGTGACTCACACAGACGCTGCTCGCCGCGTCCTCACAGCACCTGTGCGCGCAGCCTGGCTCCAAAGGAGCAAACAAGGAGCGGAACTGGCGTGTCTGGGGTTCGAGGAAACAATTTCCTTTTTCCGGCATCCTACCTCCCCCCGCCCAATACTCCCCCTGCCCCCCAGAAAAGAAAAATCAAGAAAAGGCTCATGCCCACCAGCTGTTCCGAGCGCCGGGCACGTCCCTCCTGTTGACACGGCGGTGATTAGAGCGGCCGACGCGGAGGCTGTGTGTGCTCATCAAGGGCTGAACCGAATAGAATTTACTCTTTCGTGCGCAGGCCCGCCGGCCGCCGTCCCCACGGGGCTCGGGTTTGCTCTGTGTGCGGGGCTCAGAGGTCCCGTCCCGCCGTGAGCGTCTTCCCTCAGCCAGCCCCTCCTCCTGCGCGAGGACCTGGCCAGTGAGTGTTCTCACCGCAGATTTACACGACGAGCTTCTCGTTTAACGAGGCGACTGAAACCAACAGCGTAAACATGTGTTTACGAGGGCCTGATCTTATTGTGGAATTTCTGCTTAAAATTCCAGGAGGAGACAGAAAAGCTCCCGAGCCTCGGGGTCTCCGGGGTTAGGTTTGTTTGGCAAATCGCTGAAAACCACCTACTTCTGCGATTCAGTGGATGGGAATTTTGAGGAGCACGAACGTCGTGAATTTTGGCGTTCGGCTTATTTTTAACTTACATCGCTGGGAGGGAATGACGGAACGTCCTTGAGATGACAATCACTCCCACGTGAAGTCCGAATCGGGCTGTCAGCACCGAGCAGCCTCGCGTGAGGCCCCCTGGGTCCGAGTTAGTGGCCAGGAGCTCCCCCCTCTCCCACCTGCCCCGGGCTGTGGCTCTGCCCTCACCCAGGTCTGGGCTGGGACAGGCCGCGCGTGGGCACAGCAGCCGCTCCGGGCGCCGTGGCAGCGACCTCGTCTCCAGGCTCCTAGAGCTCCGGTCGGTCGGGCACCTGCAGACTCACCCCGTCCGCCTGCGGGGCGAGACGCTGCCCTCGGGGGCTCTCAGGGAGCCCCGCGCCACCTCTCCCCTGGAACTGGGGTTCGCACTCTCACCTGGGAATGCCAGCCGCTGCCGATTCCCTCCCCGCGGGCAAGGCCTTGCTTGGGGCTTATTGCCGCCGCGGGGGCCGCAGGGAGAGAGGCGGGGGCCACGGCAGCCGTGGGGTGGGGCGGGGGCGTCTGAGGATGCGGTCAACGAGGATGTCACCAGAGATGACTGTCCTGCGGCTGCGCCCTGAGCGGGCGCCCGGCTGTCCTCCAGGCTTGGGCGTGCAGACGGGCCCTCGCCACTCGCCAATCACAGGTGCCAGGCCGAGCGGTGCCGCCGCCCCACCCGCGGCTGCGTGCGTGGGAAGCAGGCGCCCTCAGCGCTCGGCTCCTCCTCTCGTCCGGCTGCACTTGGTTAATAGAATGTGTCGGCCACCAGCTTGCCGAACGCGGTAACTGATCAGGGTTCCCCGAGAAGGGCAGAACAGGCAGCAAGGAAGGAGCCAGAAAGAAGGCCTGAGGCCGGAGGGGAGGGGATCCCCAACCCTTCAAGCTCCCGGCGCGGAGAAGTGGCCCTTCAGGTCCTGGAAAAGGAGCAGATCCATGCGGCTGGGGGTGGGGGGGTGGGGGGGGGGGAGGGAGCGGGGACACCCTCTGGATGCCGCCCGAGCCCCTGCCCGTGCAGCGTGGTACCTGCGGGCCTTGGCTCTGAACGAACCTCCCGTGTGTCCGTCTGCATTCGCTTGCGAGCTCAGTATCGGGTGTGAGCGTGCTGCTCCATTACAGGGGCTCACGTCCCCTCTCTCCGCTAAGGTTGCGTCTGTTCAGCTGGCACTGCTGATGCTAGCCCCCCGCCCTCCCCCCCCCCCCCCCAAGACACAGAACACAGATGCATTGCCTTTCCTGTGGCCTCGGGTTGGGGTGTCGTATCAATAACGCTAACGGCCTGGAGGGGGTCCCCGGCAGCAGCCCCTGCTGCTCCCCAAATGAATGGCTTGGCCGCCCTCAGCCTGCACCTGCCAGGGCTCGGCGTTCTCGGGCGCCGGCTCAGAGCCCATTGGCGTTATCTCTTCATTAGCTCTGCCGTTAACCTGCGCGCCTCCCGCACGCACGGGCTGAGGCCCAGGCAGAACCGAGGAGCTCAGCCACCTCCCAGGCGCCTCCCCGGGAGCCAAGTCCTTCAGGAACCATCCAGGAACCAGCCCCTCGGAGCCGCTCGGCCGTCCTCTCGGATGCAGGCCGGTCGCCCTGTGTGGCGGGGCGGCCATCGGGACGCTGGACGCCGGACACCTGGCCCCAGCGCCGCCCGTGGGCTCTCAGCGCAGCCGCCTGTAAGGCGGGCCCCTGACCACCCGCTTCACCCAGCAGGACACAGACGCAGAAACGCAAGCACTCCGTCCCAAGGTCACAGGGCGGAGATGACAGGCCAGGCCAGTGCAGGCAGGAGACGGGGCGCCCAGCTCCCCGCTATTCCTCTGGGGTCCCCCGCACAGAACACAGCTGAAAGGGCTCCTCAGACAGCAGCACATGCACCCCCACACCCTCGGAGGCCGACGGCCCCGCCCACCCAGGACCTCGCCCTCCGTGGGCATTCTGCCCGCAGCGCTGAGGCCAGAGGAGCGGCCGGTTTCCGCCTGCAAACTCCTCGCCCGGGACCTGGGGAGCCAGGCTTGCGCTGTGGACTCGGTGCCCGAGCAAAATGCAAAGATGGAAAAACCCTCCTCACTGCCGCCTCCTCCTCTGTTTGTCTGTGTCCTATGTCCCCTCAAGGTCAGAGCCCCTCCCCCTCCCGCCCTCTCTCTCCCTTCACCCCCTCCTCCCACGCACAGGGGCACCATCCCTCTTCCCTGCGGAAATGACCCAAATCCTCAGACATGCACCCTCTCCAAAAGCCAAAGCAAAGATGGTGACCTCAGGGACGCTGCAGCCCTGGCGCCCAGAGTGGCCAGAGCCCCTCATTGGCCCCCCCTTCCCCCCAGGCCCCTCCCCTCTCTGTGCTCAGTCACCGGGGAGGGGCGATGAACAGACCTTCACAATGTGAGCTCCTGGTGCTGGGGACAGAGGGCCCTGCAGGAAGCCCCTAAAATTCTACCTGGAGCCTGGCCCTTCCCTGTCCGAGCCGCACCCAGAACCTGGGACCGGCCACTGTGCCCAGGTACAGGGCACTGGGTGAGGTGGAGATCGGCACTGGAGAGGTGGAGATAGGAGCTGGTGAGGTGGAGATCGGCACTGGAGAGGTGGAGATCGGCACTGGGTGAGGTGGAGATCGGCACTGGAGAGGTGGAGATCGGCGCTGGCGAGGTGGAGATCGGCACTAGAGAGGTGGAGATCGGCACTGGCGAGGTGGAGATCGGCACTGGCGTGGTGGAGATCGGCACTGGAGAGGTGGAGATCGGCACTGGTGAGGTGGAGATCGGCACTGGCGTGGTGGAGATCGGCACTGGAGAGGTGGAGATCGGCACTGGTGAGGTGGAGATCGGCACTGGAGAGGTGGAGATAGGAGCTGGTGAGGTGGAGATCGGCACTGGCGAGGTGGAGATCGGCACTGGAGAGGTGGAGATAGGAGCTGGTGAGGTGGAGATCGGCACTGGAGAGGTGGAGATAGGAGCTGGTGAGGTGGAGATCGGCACTGGTGAGGTGGAGATAGGCACTGGAGAGGTGGAGATAGGAGCTGGTGAGGTGGAGATCGGCACTGGTGAGGTGGAGATCGGCACTGGTGAGGTGGAGATCGGCGCTGGTGTGGTGGAGATAGGCACTGGAGAGGTGGAGATCGGCACTGGAGAGGTGGAGATCGGCACTGGCGAGGTGGAGATCGGCACTGGCGAGGTGGAGATCGGCACTGGAGAGGTGGAGATCGGCACTGGCGAGGTGGAGATCGGCACTGGCCCTCCCCCCACTCCCATCCTCTGCTTCACCAGTCCCCCCTGCCTCCCCCCATCCCAGTGGAATACCACAAAGCAGTTTTTCCAAAGCATTTTTAGTGCCTGAACCCCCTTTCTTAGACCAACCCCCCCGCCCACCTCCCCAGAACAGCCCATCACTGTGGGCCCTTCCAGAATCGCAGGGCGCTTTGCTTGCTGTCTCAGTCAGACCGTGCGGCTGCCCAAGAGGAAGAGGAGGGGAGGAGCCCCGTCCGAGCCGGCAGCGAGTGTGCCCCCTGGTGAGCGGACCTCCAGCCAGAGGCAGCTCAGAAGCCAAGCCGGAGGTGAGGAGGACCGACCTCCATGTGCGCCGTCACCTTGGGTCGCGCTGTGTGCGGCAGCGGCGGTGCGACCTGCACTGGGATACGGAAACCGGCAACAGCAGCCTCTCAGCCAAGTGCAGAGCAGCCGCCTCGGGCACAGCCGTCGTTTACTTATTGCGGCTCCGTTTGGGGAAACACCCAGTGGTCCTGCCGGGAGCTCACCTAACCCTGGACATCCCACTGTGTCCCAGGCTGGGGACTCCTGGGAGCGGGTCTGTCTGACCGTGTCTGTGGCTCACGGCCTTCGCGGCCCATCCAGCGAGCACGGCTCTGCGGGAATTACAGGAGGAGAGAGGTACAGAGCAGAAGGGGGCGGGGGGGAGGGCACCTCCAACACAGAGAGCGTCAAACACGGGCACCCGAGGTCACATGTTCACTTCGTTTCAGCGGCGGTGGGGGGTGGGGGGGTGCTGGAGGAGGGGCCGCCTCTGAGCTCGTGGCCCGGGCGACCAAGCCCGCTCCTCTGCAGCGTCGGGGAACGTCAATAAGGTACGTGTTTCTGCCGGAGATCCCCAGGGCACGAAACCCACAAAGCTCTGGTGTGCGTGTCTGTTTTCCCCAAAGACTCAAAGACCCGTTTATCACCGAAGACTGGCTTTGTTTTCAACATCACGCCTTTCTCCCTGAGAGCTGGAGTCTGTTTTTAAGGCCGCACGGGTGACTGATGGTGAGGCACCGGTTGTGTGGCTTGGTACAGTGGTTTATATTTATGTAATCGCTTAAAATTCAACTTGGAGCCATGCCCACAGCAGGAGAACAATTAGTAAATTCATTAATTGTGCGTTTGTGTGCTCTTTTAGTCTCCAGGCTCATTATTTGTTTAAATTATTTTGCTTCTATCAAAAGTGGTGCCACGTGGAAATGCTGCCGCACAGGTTTCCGTGTGAAGCAGGGCCGGGAAGCTCACACTTCCTTCCGGATGCGGCCGGCGGGCGCTGGCCCGTGCCCGGCACCAGGCGGAGCCGCGCTGAAGCAGCTGAGCCATCTGCTGGGGACGTCACTGGGCCAGGATCCTGGCCCGTGCCAGCGCTGGCCCCTGTGCTCGGACGGGACAACGGGCATCTTCCCCACCTTCATGGTGAGAAGCTTGACTTGAACGAACGAAGGTTCCGGTCCAGATGGCGAAGCAGGGAGCTCTGTGCTCGCCTCCTCCCGCGACCACGTCGAGTGACAGCCGAGTCAGAGGGCGGTCACCCTGGAGAACCCGCCGGAGACCAGCGAACAGGCGCCTCGTCCCGGAGGCCTCACAGACCGCACCAGCGAACCACCCAATCCGCTCCCCAAGGGACACCCGGGGGGGGGGGGGTCTTGGCCGGCCCCCGGCCACCAGGTAAATTCTGTCCCATGGAGTCACTGGGGTGGTGGCCAGTCAGACTGAGGGCCAACCCCACACACTTTCTGGAAAAGGCATGGGAAAGCCAGGCCCTGCTCTCTGCCAGCTGACCGACCCACTCCCAGCTCACAGCATCCGAGATCCACGGGGAACGGCCAGGAGGACATGCCGAAGGGTTTCCAGGGAAACGTGCATTTCTTAGGACGCACGGCTGCCCCACCAAGGAAGTCTGCGATGGAGGCGGAGTCTGGGCAGAGGGGGAGCAGGGAGAGGCGGGCGGTGGAACAGCCGAAGGGGCAGGCCCTGGAGGATGAAACCGGCCTGAGAGGTCAGCACCGGGGGCGGCTATGGACCATCCTCCGCGTCCCTCCGAGGCCCCTCCATCCGTGACGGGGCAGGCGCGACAAAGCAGGAAGTGGGAAACGGCGATCGCCCGTCCTTCCGTCACAGACCCATCCCATCCAATCCAATCCGACCCGAGGGTGCCTGGGTGCAGAGCTTTGGATCATTAAAAACAGGCCCCGCCCACCCACATCCTTCATCTAAAGCGCGAGCCTTCGGGTCCTGAGGAGGAACTCAGGAAACTGCCAGACACCCATGGGGAGAGAAGCAAGTGGGTGGGGCGCTGGCAGGGCAGGCACCCGTCTCCAGATGGAGGAAGCTCGTTGCAACCTGAACATTCAAACCCGGGCGGCGAGATGGCGCGGCGGGAGCCGAATCTGCAGATCCTGTGGGGAGCACCTGAGGGTCCTCGAACGCGCCTTCAGCAAAAGCTGTTTGAGGAGGAAACTGAGCGGCTGAGAGAGGAAACTTCTCAACGCGGAGAAGAGACGCGGCCTCCGCGGCTCAGATCTGGAGGCCGACGGGAGGAAGGCGCAGGCCTGGGCGGGCGTCGGAAAGACGGTCCCGCTGAGCGAACAGGCTCAGGAGGCCTTGCAGGCAGCCCTGCCCGCGAGAGAAAGCTCTCGGAGCCGAGGAAAGACAATGGTCACAACAGGCAAAGGCTGGCCAAGGTCAAGTCCAAGGTCGAGTCCAAGGTTGAGTCCCAGCGCGGGCCCAGCCCAGGTGGCCCGGCTGCCCCTGCTGCTCCTCCTGCCGCCCTCAGAGCCCCAGGAGTGTCGGGGGGCCCCCTGGGTCCCCAGGTCCCCAGGTGGGGGGTCATGCAGTAAAAGCTCAAGCATCGGGCTCACCTGAGTTTGACTCGTTTTCCACGGCAGCGGGGTCCGAGCCCACGGCACCCAGAGCATCCCCATGTCCTCTGTGACGTGGTGTTGATCTCGCTCAGCGGCTGCTACTTAGCTGACGTCACAGCTCCTCGGATTCAGGCTGGTGCAGGGCTATAACTGGACGTTAGCATTTTAAACACTCATTACAAAACAAAGATTAAAAGGAAAGGTCCTTTAATACAAATACACGGACACGCCCAGCCTCTGATTGGCTGTAGAAGCCTGGGCACCATGTGTGGAACCGCAGTCTCACGCTACGCGACGCTGCAAAATAAGCAGGTTGTTTCCAAGCCACGCCGCCAGGGGCAGGGCACACGCGGGGCTGTTATCCGAGGGAGGAGCGGCCTGCGCTTCCAATCCTCCCGTTCGGCCGGCTCGGAGGGAGCCAGCTGCCGCGGAGCCGACCGCGCCTCCCGCTCCGCTCCAGGTGTGCGGCCTGAAGGAGATTGATGACTCCGGTGGGCAGGCCAGCTTCCTGCTCCGGTGCAGGCGCACGGAGACGCAGCCAGCCCTCCTCCTGGAGCCTCTTCCCGCCGCCCGCCGGGTCCTCAGGGGGAGGCGCCGGCCAGATGCTCAGGAGGAGAAGGAAGATAAGGGCTCCTGGGCTCTGGCTGAGCCTGGCGCCAGGCAAGGCACCGGGCCGGCTGATGCAATCACCGCAGCCTCCCTGGGAGGCTGGCATGGAGGCCCCTTTTCATAAGAGGACGTGAAGGCCGGACGACAGACTAGAACCCAGACAGTGTGGGTGCAGGCCAGCGGCCTCCCCACTGCGCCCTGCGGCTTCCCTGGCATGGGGACGCAGCTCACCAAGCAGCTTTCCTTCCCCCTCCCTCCCTCCCTCCCTCCCTTCCTTCCTTCCTTCCTTCCTTTCTCCCTTCCTTCCTTCCTTCCTTCCTTCCTTCCTTCCTTCCTTCCTCAAACAGTCATGGGCGGACTCACGTGCCTGAGGGCTTAGCAGTCAATGACTCAGATGAAGGTTCTCACCTTCAAAGACTAGTGATAGAGATGTCCGTGCCTCATTCTAAGGACCAATGTGTGTTGAATGAGGTTTGGACAATGTGGGCCCAGCCTGAGCAATGACACTGTAGCCTCAGCACCGTCTCATAGTCACATGTGTGTTCCTGATTGTTTTCACTCCAAGTGTCAAAAAAAGTGGAAGACTTGCCCGGCCGGGGCGGCTCTGTGGTTGAGCGTCATCAACCTACAAACCAGGAGGTCAAGGTTCAATTCCTGTTCGGGGGGCACAGGCCCGGGTTGCGGGCTTGATCCCCAGTGTGGGGCGTGCAGGAGGCAGCTGATCCATGATTCTCTCTCATCACTGATGTTTCTCTCTCTCCCCCTCTCCCTTCCTCTCTGCAATCAATCAATCAATATATATGCATATCTATATCTATACCTATACCTATACCTATACCTATACCTATACCTATACCTATACCTATACCTATACCTGTACCTGTATCTATCTCTCTATCTCTCTATCTCTATCTATCTCTATCTCTATCTCTATCTCTATCTCTGTCTCTGTCTCTGTCTCTGTCTCTGTCTCTGTCTCTGTCTCTATCTCTATCTCTACATCTATATCTATATACCTATACCTATATCTATATCTATATCTATATCTATATCTATATCTATATCTATATCTATATCTATATCTATATATCTATATCTATATCTGACCCGTGTCAGGCCCCCAGAGGGAGAGGTAGATCTGTGCCCTGTCCCAAGCGCCGCAGCAGAGCGGGGGGGGGGGGGGGGGGGGCAGTTAACACGAGGTGGGGGTGGTGGGGTGGGCTCACCCCTCCTCCAGGTTCCAGCGGGGCTACAGGAGGGAGCTCCGGCCTGAACAGGGCCCTGGACTCTGTCTCTGCCAGCTGCTACCCCGCCCCCCCATCCCCCCCAGGAAACTGGGGAAGGGACGGGGCCACCCTCGGGCGGACTTCAGGCTGAAAGTGCGGAGAGAGGAAGGGCCTCACCCCACAGGCTGGTCAGCTGTTGAGTGTGTGTTTCCTGAGTGCGATCGCGGTCTGAAGTGTTCCCAGCAGCGCGGAGTCGGGTGGGAGGACCGGTGAGGTCAGGGGGCCAGCAGGCCTGCGGAGCATCCGCTCCCACTCAGCACTCAGGCGCTCCCCACCTGGTCCGGACGCCCTGCCCCCCGGGAAGCCGCTCCCACATCCCCCCTCCGTCCACGTCGGAGGAGAGATGTGGACGGGCGGGGGGTCATTCGTGATTATCCACAGCACGAAGCAGAGCTGGGCTCCTGCCAGACGGCCGAGGGCTCCCCCTCCTCGCTGCAGTGTGGTCCCCCCCCCGGGGGGGCTCTCAGCTGGAGGCCCCACCCCTCCTCCTGGCCAAGGCCAAGGTTCAGAGCGCACAGGGAGGTGCCGGCGGCACAGCCAGCGCAGCTCAGCAGGGGGCGCCGTGGGCCCAATGGCCAGTCCCTGTGAGCGCTTTGCCACCAGGGCAGCCCCTTCTCAACAGCCAGTCCCGCAGCCGCCCAGGCCTGTTCTAACCCAGCCTCCCTGGTCTCTCCCGTCCGGGGTCAGAGTGGTCACGCCTGTTCACGGATGTCCCTCACAGTGTGGCTCATGGTGAGCAGCCCAAAAGCCAGCTCCGTGCCAGCGAGAAGATGGTTAGATCAATCATCGATGAGCGCACAGTCGCGAGAGGGGATAAAGCCATGGAGAATGCCGCGCCGGGAGAGGACGCGGGGCCGGGCGGGGAGCGCCTCCACCGTGGGAGGGAGGACTGGGCCTGTTACTGAGCTTGAGGGCTGCGGGCTGGCATCTCACAGACGTTTAATGCTAACCCAAGGCTTCCAGGCACTCACAGCCCCTGCCAGTCTCTGAGGGGGCGGTGGGGGAAGAGGTGTGTGCCTGAGTCCTGCCATGTGTGCGCCCTGGGCCGGGGGTGGGAGGAGGGGTCGGGGGAGACGGGAGGTGACGCTCCCAGAGGACTGGCTGCTCGGGAAAGAAGGCGTTAGACGGGGACACGCAGTCACATGGCATCCACAGCTTTGGGACAAAACACCTGAATCTGAATCATGAGTCTGCGCCTTAGTGTGACCTTGGGCATGTCATTAAACGCCCTTGAGGCTGTTTCCTCACCGTATACTGACCGTTATTGGCAGCGTTGTTGGTGACATTAGGGATTGCACGTAGTAGGTACTTACTCAGCAATGGCCTTCATTTTTGTATTTTCTGGACTCTCAGACGCCAAACAGGGGCTTCTTATGGGGCTCTGGAGTGATTCCTCCAACGGCAGCCGAGGTGAGAGGGCACGAGAGCCTCGAGTGGTCCCCGGGGAGAGGCAGCAGCACAGAACTCTGAGTGAATGAATGAATGAGTGAATGAATGAATGGACTCTGTCAGTTAAAACCACCATTATCAGTACACGTTGTTACTCGGAATGTTATCACAGGGAGGAAAACCTGCTTTCCGTTGTATTTCTCTCCAGTCAGATACAAATGCACACGGACCCCCCTCCCCCACCAGGCAATTAGACCAAGAATTAAGGAGACATCAGTCAACTTCAACTCCACAAGTATCGGAGGGCAGCACCTCGCCGCCCAGCGAGTGTGGGTGCTTGGGATACATCAGTGAACAGCGCGACGTGGGTGCCTGGAAAATGGGACCATTTCTTTGAAAACCTGCTCGAGCCAGGGCGTTGTCTCAGACAGTACCTGTGCCTGTCCCTAACCCTAAGCCTAACCCTAACCCTATCCCTAACCCTAACCCTAAACCTAACCTGTGCCTGTCCCTAACCCTAAGCCTAACCCTAACCCTATCCCTAACCCTAACCCTAACCCTAACCTGTGCCTGTCCCTAACCCTAACCCTAACCCTAACCCTAACCCTAACCCTAACCCTAACCTGTGCCTGTCCCTAACCCTAAGCCTAACCCTAACCCTATCCCTATCCCTAACCCTAACCCTATCCCTATCCCTAACCCTAACCCTAACCCTATCCATATCCCTAACCCTATCCCTATCCCTATACCTATACCTATCCCTAACCCTATTCCTATCCCTAACCCTAAACCTAACCCTAACTCTAACACTAACCCTAACCCGAACCCGAACACTAACCCTATCCCTAACCCTATCCCTATCCCTATCCCTAACCCTAACTCTAACCCTGACCCTCATCTCAGCCCGCACCTGTGCCTGTAGAGTCCAGTCCAGCTGGACGTTCCCGGGGCGGAGTTCCCCGCGGCATCTTGAAAGGAGACCAGCCAGGAGGCGATCCGTCCTTCCCCGTCGCACAGGCAGCACCTCCCTCTGCAGGCGACACCCATCGCAAAGCTTCCCAGGAGGCACCTCTGCGGAGCCATGGACCCCCCCCCCCCCCGCCTTCACCTGGTCCCCGGGCGGAGCACCAGCTAAGGCGCTCCCTTCTCCCTGTGTTTCCCTCTCCCTCACCCAGGCTGAGCTCCTCACAGAAACCCCGCTCCCCTGAGCACCATCCTGAGTCGGCCCTTCTGCTTCTAGAGACAGACTGACCTCCTAGCTCCCCCCGCCCCCCCCTCAGAGCGGGGCACTCCCACCTGCTGCTCCTCTGGCCCATCTTCTGTGAGGCAGTCAGCTCTGCGCACAGATGACAAGTCCCCGCCGTGCCTGCGGGATACAGACGTCGTCCAGTCACTCCGGCTTCCATGGAGGAAGGCAGCGTGGAGAGCACAGACGCCCTGCGAGCACCTTCATCTCCTCCAGGAAACAAGCTCCAAGGTCCCTGTCGGCTCGGGGCCCGCGGCTCAGGGACACGTCGGGTCGGGTCGGGTCCTGAAGGATGTGTCGCCAGTGAGTGTCCACTGGGACCAGCCGGCACTGAAGAACGCGGAGACGCCCAGCGCCTGCTGCTCAGAGGGGTCACCTGCACTGCGGGAGCCAGCCCTGACCAGGGGGACCGGGAGGAGGGGCTGAGCCGCCCTGGGGCAGCTGGCAGCGTGTGGAGGTGGAGGAAGAGACCTGGGGGGAGACGGCGCTCCGATGAGCTCACAGGGCCGACACGACTTGAGGACGGACCTCGAGACGGATGGGTTTGGGTGGCGTGAGCTCGGAGGAGGACCCGCTGTCTGACGGGAGCGCACGAGCATCCTCCCGGCTGCCGGGCACGGCCGTGTGCAGAAAGCGTCGGAAAGAAGCGCAGGTCGCACCGCGGGATTCCCAGGTGCTGGGCGGAGGCGGGAGATCTCACTGCTCTCACAGGGAAAGCCACTGTGGAGGCACGAGTGCGGGAGCAGTGTGGTGACGGGGCCTCAGACACACGCACCGGGCAGCAGCTTCACCTGGACCAGGAGAGAGCGTGGGCATCCAAACAAACACCAGGGAGGGAGAGCTACTCCGTCCCTTTCATCGCTGAGGACACTGGGGAGTTAGGGACCTTGGCAAAGGTCGCCCAGCCGGCCAGGAGAGGCCTTGCTGGTCACTCAAACCCACCTGACTCCGCTGCTCTCCCCGCGGCCCCTGGGCTGCGGCCCGCGGCGCCGCCGCCTCCTCCAAAGGCTTGCGAGCCTCCTCCCTTACAACCAGCCGCACGCGGCCTGTGTCTGCAGCCCGACAGCAGGGCGGCTTCGCTGCGGAGCCTGGTCCTGCCCAGGCTGCGGTGGCCATGTGCCGCCGGTGGAGAAGAAGGCAGTGGTAGCTGATAGTTTATCTGCTTACGTTTCAGAGCTCAGCGGGTTTCGCTTTGAGCGAACCAGTGATCAATCAACGCATGACAATCTGTTCACACAGCCGAGCTCAGGACGCGGCCACATCCCAAATCCAGGCATTGGCTCGGTCAACTTGTATCAGTGAAACCAGGTGACCAGTAAGCTCCCGGGAAGCGGAGGGGAAGGACGGTGAGCCGCCTGAAGAAGGCTCCGAGGACCCCGAAGCTGGCGGGAGGTGGAGGCAACTTGAGGAACAAAATCTCCCCAGACCCTGGTTTTTGAATTTTAGAGACTCACCAGCTCGGGTGAAGCGAGTCGTGCAAGGTTCTGTGTGAACCGACCCCATAGGTGAGGGGCCATCCCACTCCGGCCGGACCCGGACTCTCTCGCGGTAAAAGCAGGGCCATTTCCAATGACGCTGGGAACACAGATGGAGACCCAGGTTGCTGTGGCTACCTGCATGCCCTGCACGGTCACCCTCCATGACCATCCCTGCTCCCCCCACCCCGGCGGACGCTTCCCTCGCCGCACCCACCGGCTTGGTCCAGCCTGTGAGTCTAACCAGGCCCCTCCCGCCCATCCACCCCAAACGCGCTCCTCAGCACCTGGGTCAGAAACCACGGCCGCTGTGAGCCCGAATCTCAGGTTCCGTGAGCTGCTCTGTGGAGGGCTCACGGCCCAGATACACCCCGGCTGCACCCATGGCCCAGGTCCCCGCCCACGGCCACAGGCCACGCCCCTGGGCAAGTCCCTCGGGCTCTGTCTCGGCTCCTTTTCTGCAATATTGAGGTGAGACTGCCTTCTCCATGGGTGGCGATGAGGACCAAGTCCCTATGCGACAGGGACTGACTCAGAATAGACTTCAGGGGGAGGGGGGGTTGTGCATTGCACACGGATCTTACACACCTGCACACAGATGTGCACGTGTTCACACCTGTGGACTCGCCGGAGGCCTGTCTGTAAGAGTTTTCTCCTGTGAGGAAAGCAAAACAAAACAAAAACTGTCGAGTGAAATGTTAAATGCCAAGAGGTCGCAGGTCGTTTTGTCTCTAATAACCCTGAGGCTTCATATAGTGGCTGTGACATCGTCTGGGTCACGGCGCGTGACGGTTCCTGAGCTGCCTCCGGGCCGTGCTGTGGCCCATCCCGTGGGGGCCTCGCTGGCCGCGGCGGTCGCCCACGAAGTGCCCGCTGGGAAGAAGCAGACAGGCCTCTGCCAGGCGATGCCGGCTCAGAGCTCAGCAACGCGCGTTCCACCTGAGACCCGCCTTCGCGGAGGGCTGTCCTCCCGAGAGGGTGGCCGATCGTTTCTGGCTCCAGCTGCTTCCCACCGGAGTGCGCATGCGTCCCAAATCCGTCCTGAGAGGGCCCTGGGCATGTGTAGGGCTGGACGCAGGAAATGCAACCGTCAGAGAGCGCGTGGACGCTTCGGCAGGACGGCAGGTGCCTGAGGTGCATCCTGTCCACGTCACACTCTCCTCCAAGTCAACACCTGGCAGGGGAGCTAGTGCTAATGCCCAGGCGAGTGCCCGGCCTGCAGCCAGGAGCCCCCGGGAGCCACTCAGCCCCCGCCCGTGTCCACACACACACTCACACACACACACACTCACACACACACACTCACACACACACTCACACACACACACTCACTCACACACACTCACACACACACACTCACACACTCACACACACACTCACACACACACACTCACTCACACACACTCACACACACACTCACACACACACACTCACACACACACTCACACACACTCACACACACACACACACTCACACACACACTCACACACACACTCACTCACACACACACTCACACACACACACTCACTCACACACACTCACACACACACTCACACACACACTCACTCACACACACACTCACACACACTCACACACACACACACACACACACTCACACACACACTCACACACTCACACACACACTCACACACACACACTCACACACACACACACTCACACACACACTCACTCACACACACTCACACACACACTCACACACTCACACACACACACTCACTCACACACACACACACTCACACACACTCACACACACACTCACACACACACTCACACACACTCACACACACACTCACACACACACTCACACACACACTCACACTCAGTCATACACACTCTTACACGCATTCACTCACACACACTCACACACACACTCACACACACTCACACACACACTCACACACACACTCACACACACACTCACACTCAGTCATACACACTCTTACACACACTCACTCACACACACTCACACACACACTCACACACACACTCACTCACACACACACTCACACACACTCACACACACACACACACTCACACACACACACACACTCACACACACACTCACACACTCACACACACACTCACACACACACACTCACACACACACACACTCACACACACACTCACTCACACACACTCACACACACACTCACACACTCACACACACACACTCACTCACACACACACACACTCACACACACTCACACACACACTCACACACACACTCACACACACTCACACACACACTCACACACACACTCACACACACACTCACACTCAGTCATACACACTCTTACACGCATTCACTCACACACACTCACACACACACACTCACACACACACACTCACACTCAGTCACACACTCTCAGTCACACACACACTCACACACATGTACATGCACAAATGATTCACTTCAGTGTCATCTCCGGTCTACAGTCGAGACTCACAGTAACCTCTGTGGCTGCTGTGTTGCTATTTCCTGTGTCACTTGGAGGCCTTTGGCCCCCACAGATTTTAATTGACTGTTCTGGAGGGGAGACATTTCTTGCATTGAGTTTTGAACTTTCGCTTCAGATGGTGAGCAATTAAAATATGACTTACCACAGAGCATGCTTTCCTTTTCCCCAAGCGTCACCCCCACAGAGGAAATGGAGACCGAACGCGTATCCTGACGTTCCGTGCTGCTGTGACTGAAGAGGGGAGTTTTGTGAAGGCCTTCGGGAACCTTCTGGCGGCCCCGCTGGTTTCTGTCTCGAGCAGAGTCCCAGTCTGTGTCCTCTCCGGTCCTCACACTCAGCCCTGTCTGCAACGTGAAGCAGTGATCCCGGGGCGTGACCAGGAGCCATGCTCCGAGGACGCCTTTAAAGACGACACTAACATACAGACAGAGGGTGCGGGTCCATCCCAGCCCAGCCCTGCCAGCAGCCCCACATCTGTGCTCCTGCAGGTCCCTCTCCCTTTCCCCACTAACCCTTCCACATCCTGGGCTCCCAGCCCTCGGGGAGGGTCTGGGCCCGAACACACCCAGAACACAGAGCGCATGTTGACGAGAGCCCGGTGGCCTCCCGCATCTGACTGCATCCGGCGTCACCTCTCTCACACACTCACACACACACACACTCATCCACACTCATACATCCACACACTCACACATACACACTCATACATCCACACACTCACACACACACTCATGCATACATACACTCACACATCCACATACTCTCACACACACACACACACACACTCATCCACACTCATACATCCACACACTCACACATACACACTCATATATCCACACTCACACATCCACATACTCTCTCACACACACACACACACACACACACACACACTCATCCACACTCATACATGCACACACTCACACACACACTCATACATCCACACACTCACACATACACACTCATGCATCCATACACTCACACATCCACATACTCACACATACACACACACACACACTCATACACACACACACACACACACACACACACTCACTCCTTCAGGGGGTCTCCTTCCCGGGCAAGTGGTTCCCTCCTTCCCCCCTCCCCCCACTTATCTAAACGTGGCTTCCCCTTGGGCCCGTGCGTTTTTAAAAAACAGGTGTTCCTTGATTTTAGAGAGAGGTCAGGAGAGGGAGAGAGACAAACATCGATGTGAGAGAGAAGCACCCATCACTGCCTCCCACACGCACCCGGACCGGGGTTAAGCCCACAACACGGGCACTGCCCTGACCGGGACCGAAATGGCGACCGTTCAGTGCACGGGACGAGGCTCAACCCACTGAGCCACACCGGCCAGGGCGACCCCTGCATTGTCACTCTCCCTCTGCTCACCACCCTCCACCTGCAAATGCACGCACGGTTACTCCCTGGTCCTAGCACACCTTCCTGCGAACCGCCCCGCCCCACTGCTCGCTCGCGCGCCCACCACTGGACCCCGGAAGGAAGAGTCCCTGTCTTCACCCACCTTCTCGCCTCGTCCCCAGCCGACCCCGACATGAGCATCCCCTCGGAGCCACGGTATTGGTGGTTGGTGAGGACGCGGAGGGTCAGACAGAGGTCGGGGAAGGCCTGGGTTTCAGGCAAGGACTTGGCTAACGGAGGCCCCAGCGTCAATGAACGAAAATTGAAGCTTAAAACTTAACTGCCCTTTTTCGGGGGAAAGTAGCATTTTGTCAGTTTCCTGAGCCAAAACTAGCAGGGGGTGCGCAGGCCCCGAGGGAGCAAGAGGCCACGCCGGTCCTGGACTCTGACCCACGGGGACGACACAGCAGGGGATGGAGACGCCCCCCCCCTGCAGGGAGCGAGGGCAGGGCACAGAGGACACCCCGCTGCTGCTCCTCCGCGGCCGCGGGACTGCTCCTGGGCCGAGGAGGGAGGTCTGCACCTCCCGGGTCCGCCGTCTCCCCGCCCGGCCCGGCCTGTGACCTCGCGCCGGCCCCTCCCTCCAGGCAGGAGAGCAGGCGCCGTGTCCGTGTCCTCTGCACAGCGTCAGCCCAGCATTTACTCCGGCCGTGGTCCCCCCTCCGCCGTGGTCCCCCCTCCCCCGTGGTCCCCCCTCCCCCGTGGTCCCCCCTCCGCCGTGGTCCCCCGCCCTCCGCCGTGGCCCCCCACCTCCACCATGGTCCCCCCTCCGTGGGTGAGGCTCCCAAAGCCAGTGACGAGGCAGGAAGCTCCTCTCTCCCCAGGGGCTGCCAGGAGGCAGCGTCCTAGTAGTCAAGGAGGTTAAAGGGGCCCGGCCGGCGTGGCTCAGTGGCTGAGCATCAACCTATGAACCAGGAGGTCAGGGTTCAATTCCAGGTCAGGGCACAGGCCCGGGTTGTGGGCTCCATCCCCAGTGTGGGGCGTGCAGGAGGCAGCTGATCCCTGATTTTCTCTCATCATGGATGTTTCTCTCTCTCTCTCCCTCTCCTTTTCTCTGAAATCAATTTTAAAAAAAGGTAAAAGGGTAAGACAACCAGTGTCTCTCTCTCTCCCTCACCAACTCACGCCTCCTCTCCCTCGCCCCATATTTATGTTCGCTTTGAGGCCATCTCAGGGGACACAGCGTCCACGCGTGGCCCAGGCCTCTGAGCCGGGAATGCCCCCGGTGCCTGGCGATGCCCGTCCTGACGGACCGGCAAGCGAGGCGAAGCCACTCGTTGGTTTCACGTGCACCAGGAAGCAGCCAAGCGGCGGCCCGCGGCGTCACGGAGAGAGGAAGATGGATTTGCAGTCACGGCTGATCCGGCGGAGACGGAACCCGTGACCTCCAGGAAGAGGGCTTTATGTCGCCATAACAGCACCTGCAGGCTCTCAGGACGCCGAGCTCTTCCTTCCTAAATTAGCCCTGAGCTGGTCCCTGCGAGGGGAGAGGGAGGGAGACGGAGCGATGGCGCACCTGCCGTCCTTCAGGGGAGAGGGGATGCCTGCCGTCCTTCAGGGGAGAGGGTACGCCTGCCGTCCTTCAGGGGAGAGGGTACGCCTGCCGTCCTTCAGGGGAGAGGGGACGCCTGCCGTCCTTCAGGGGAGAGGGGACGGGAGGACAGCCGGGGTCCGACACGCTCGGTGGGGAGCACGGCGTTGGAAGCAGGCGCGTTTGGAAGGCGGATGGGCCTTCGCTCTGCGGGGCGCGCACACCTGCCTGGCCGGCCTCCGCTTCACTGGCCGGCATCTGCCTGCTCGGCCACGGAGGCGCTTACTCCTTCCTGGCAAGTCCTCTTCCCCGGCAGAACGCGATGGCGAAGGCCGTTCTCTTATCCACAGACTCCCCCGAGCTCCGTCCCCGCTGCTCGGTCAGCTCACCGCGCCCGTTCCGAGGTGGGGAAGGAACAGGATGGCGCCCTGTTACAGACAGAGAGGCGGGACGTCAGGGGCTCCGGGCTCGCTTGGTCTCCCACGGATCAGAAAACAGAGACGCTGCAGTTGGACGGTCTCGGGTTGACCTTGAAACTCTGCCCCTTGCACACCCTGTGGCTGTGGAGAGTTACTGACTCTAAGTTTCAATGGCTTCGCCCGTCCATAAAGCTAATAACAGGAAGCTCGTGAGAGTAAGTGGAGGAACACCCCAGGTGCCGCCCGGAGCCCCCCGGAGCCGTGCGCCAGCCCCCCTCTGACACAGCGCTCCCCGCGAGCACCGGCCGCCATGCCGTTCAGAAAAGGCTTTCTGGCAGCAGCAGCGCGGACGGTCAGAGCAGCCCTCCCTCGGACGGAAGGAACACGTGAGAAGAAGGTCAGTTGAAGGACGTTGGAGAGTTACCAGGAGAGTTACCAGGTGAGGCCCACGCGGTCGGGACCCCAGAGAGGAAGGCCGCCCGTGTCAGCCTGCCTCCCCGAGGAGGGCGGTTCTCAAGGTGTGGGCACCGGGCCGCACAGCACCTGGACCTGGTGAGAAATGCCAGGTTTCGGGCTCCGACCCAGATCTACCGAATCACGAACGCGGGGGTGAGACGCAGAAACTGGAGTTTTAACAAACCCACTAGTGGATCCTGACGTGCCCTAAGGTCTGAGAGCCACGGCCCACCAGCACCTGCCCGAGGGGGAGGGTCACATGCTCGCTGGCATTGGGTGTTCACTGGGTAGAGAGGAGGCACACTGCCTGGCATTGGTGTTCACCGGGCAGAGAGGAGGCACACTGCCTGGCATTGGTGTTCACTGGGCAGAGAGGAGGCACACGGCCTGGCATTGGTGTTCACCGGACAGAGAGGAGGCACACTGACTGGCATCGGGTGTTCACCGGGCAGAGAGGAGGCACACTGCCTGGCATTGGGTGTTCACCGGGCAGAGAGGAGGCACACTGCCTGGCATTGGTGTTCACCGGGCAGAGAGGAGGCACACTGCCTGGCATTGGTGTTCACCGGGCAGAGAGGAGGCACACTGCCTGGCATCGGGTGTTCACTGGGCAGAGAGGAGGCACACTGCCTGGCATCGGGTGTTCACTGGGCAGAGAGGAGGCACACTGCCTGGCATCGGGTGTTCACCGGGCAGAGAGGAGGCACACTGCCTGGCATTGGTGTTCACTGGGCAGAGAGGAGGCACACTGCCTGGCATCGGGTGTTCACTGGGCAGAGAGGAGGCACACTGCCTGGCATTGGTATTCACCGGGTAGAGAGGAGGCACACTGCCTGGCATTGGTGTTCACCGGGCAGAGAGGAGGCACACTGCCTGGCATTGGTATTCACCGGGTAGAGAGGAGGCACACTGCCTGGCATTGGGTGTTCACCGGGCAGAGAGGAGGCACACTGCCTGGCATTGGTATTCACCGGGTAGAGAGGAGGCACACTGCCTGGCATTGGGTGTTCACTGGGTAGAGAGGAGGCACACTGATGGTCAGCGGGCAGCGCCCAAGGCTGGCCTTGAAGGGGAAGGACACAGAGGCCTCCGTGGGGCGGTGTGTGGGTCCTAGGAAGCCGCTCTAACAATGCACATCAGTTGGCAACGCGGACAAACTCAACGCAGCAGGCTTGCTCTGGCCCGAGTCCTGTCTTCCCACAGAACGCACCCGCCAATCAGCCCTCCCTCTCCCTCTTCCTCTGCAGATAAAACGGCTGCCCTGGCCTTTAACTGGCCCCGAAACCTCTCCGGTCGGTGCTAGTCCTGTGAGTGTGGCATCGCTTCTCATCACCGAGTAACACTCACTGACACTATCCCCGGGCAGAAAATGGCTGATGTCAATTCTATATAGACTAGAGGCCCGGTGCATGAAATTCGTGCACGGGTAGGGTCCCTAGGCCTGGCCCGTGATCAGGGCCGATTGGGGCCTTCCGGCTGCTGGCCAGGGCCTTCCCTCGTTCCACGCTGCCTCCTGGTGGTCAGTGCACATCATAGTGAGCGATCAAACTCCGGTGTCCTGGTTGAACTCCTGAGGGGACAATTTGCATATTAGCCTTTTATATATATAGATAGTAAATATATTCGTATTGATTTCAGAGAGGAAGGGAGAGATAGAAACATCAATGATGAGAGAGAATCATGGATCGGCTGCCTCCTGCATGCCTCCCACTGGGGATCGAGCCCGCAACCCAGGCCTGTGCCCGGACTAGGAATCAGACCATAACCTTGTGGTTATAGGTCGACACTCAGCCACGGAGCCCGCCCCTGACAAGCGACCGGGAGAGTCTTTCCCACCTGCAAGGAGGGTCTGCGTCTGAGAAGCAGCTCTGGCCCAGCGGGTCCTCGGAGGACAGGACCCGTTAAGCTCCTGCCCGGGAAGATGGACGGAGAGACGCAGTCCGGCCCCTCGGGCTCTTCTGCGGAGCCCAGAGGTCGTCCACCCTCCGATTCTGCCTCACCTCCGCGGCCCCGACTCCACGGGAAAATATTGCGTTTGAGAAAAATGGGCCCAATAAAATCCGACGTGTGCCTCGCGGAGAGGCCCCCAGATAGCGTCGCTAAAGGTCCAGATGCACGCCGTCCAGACAGACCCGAGGACATCCTGCTGCGGCGCAGGGTCAGCACCGATCCCGGCGGAGTGAGCCCCACCAGCACGTCCGTGTGCGACAGTCGCCAGGCACGCCACGGGGTGTCACGGGAAACAAATCCCGGAAACAGCCACTGGAGGAGCAAACAGCTCCACGCACAGCATCACTCGCAGGAAGTAGACGAATGCGTTATTAAAGCTGCAACCTCGCGGCAGTTTAATATCTACTCCCGTTCCACATCCGTCCCTGTCCCCACCCCCCGCCAGCGCTGACAGTTACAGCGAAACACGGGACAGCACCTCTGCGGAGCATCATCAGGGCGCCGGGTGCCGGGTGCCGGGCGCCGGGCGCCGGGCGCCGGGTGCCGGATGCCGGGTGCCGGGTGCTAGGTGCGGGCCCTGTAGACGCTTCCTGCGGCTTCCCTGTAAGAGCCAACACTCACATAGACCCCGCCATGTGCCAGGGCGTGTCCTGAGCACATCCGATGCATTGATTTACTTTCTCCTCACAGCACCCATGAGGTAAGTACCACTGTGACCCATTGTCCGGGTGAGGAGGTGGAGGCCCCGCACGGGTACGCAGTTTGCCCAGCGTCTACACCGAACGAGGAGGCAGAGCCAGCGTTGAGACCACGCCGCCGCTCCACAGCCACGCTCCCCGTCTCACGGCATGGCTACGTTCTCAAACATCCCCGTAAAATGCCGGGCGGCCCCCAGGTGTATGGCTCACTTGATTTTGAGAAGGAACTGTCTGAACAAACACTGACTTCTGAATTGTGCAAAGTATGTGTATAAAAGAAAAAAATTATTCTTTTTTCAGAAGTGAGGGCATTGAGCTTTAGAATGACTACGTGATTTCTCTAATTGCACAGCCAGGAAGTGGCCGAGTCTGGACTTGAACTCAGGCCTCCCCGGCACCAACACGAAGGTGCCGGACGCCTTGTCCCTGCGTGTGGCCACGGTGGCTCATGGGCTGTGGGCGTGCGATCCTCCTTCCTCCTAAGCCCCCAGGCAATCTGCCTGAGTGGGCGTGGGCGGTGGGCGCTGTATTGATGCCGAAGGCCAGAGGGTCCTCCCTCCCGAGAGCTCACGCTCTCGCTGCGAAGCTGCGGCTGCTGAGGGTCAGTCAGGGACCAGAGGGGCTGACAGCATGGCCGCCCCTCCCTGCCCCCTCACCCCGGACTCCTGGCGGTGGTGGCCGCAGCGATGAGAGTAAGAACACGGACCGTGTCCATTTCTCATCCCGAAGTCTCTCTCACAACAAATCGCGCTTTCGTTTTGCTCATCACCCGATGCTCTGAGCCGACGTGTGTCCTGGGAGCTGTGGCCCACGTCTGCTTGGGGTGGGCTCCTTCCTCGTGCGGTCTGGGGCGGTCCTCTGCGTCTCCCGCTCTGCCTTCACGGGGACATGGTGGCCGCTGAGCCGGGCTGTGCAGAGTCGGCCTCCCTTCCGGGAGGGACCATGCTCCAGGGCCTCAACGGAACATCCCGGGAGACTCGCAGGCCTCACTGGGAACCTCACCGTCACCGCCCAGCACCCCCACGTGCTGCGTGGGGTCCCTGAGTTCTCGTGTCTGTGCCGCAGGGTCCGCTCTGTTTTGTGTGGACAACAGTCGGATTCCTCACGGGAGCTGCTGTGAGGGTTCAATCACCGACGACATGTTCAGCCCTTAGAGCAGTGCCGGCTGGTTGATGCTCAATGGATGTCAGCTGGGG
>NW_027645511.1:0-22991 GCF_951640355.1 Cnephaeus nilssonii | reverse complement strand
GTGCCCAACAACCGTAGATGCGCCCACATTCATGCAGAACGGTTCCTTTCACCTGCTGACCCAGGGAAGCGGGGACCCCAGGCGGCTCAGGGGGTCTCGGCAGTCTCCCCGCTGGCACGCGGTGGCGCGGGAAACCAGCGCTCCGAGTTAGCTGGCCGGGAAGGGAGTGGGCGTTCTCAGCTTGTTCCTGATTTAAATTTAGCTCCTGGTTATCTTGTTCTTTTCAGGACAGTCCCTAAGGCCTCTAGGATTTACTCAGTGGGATCCTGAATTGTAGGCTAAGGTCTCTGTCATCGCCTTTGTCTGCCTGTCCCGTTAGCATCTGTCTGTCTGTCTGCCTATTATTTCTATGGACCTGCGGAGCATGGTTTGATTGTGGGCTCGGTCCCCAGCGTGGGGCGTGCAGGAGGCAGCCGACCCATGATTCTCTCTCATCATGGATGTTTCTCTCCCTCTCCTTTCCTCTCTGAAATCAATATTTAAAAGAATAAAAGAGGGAACCCCCCTCCCATGACCCCCATCGATCCTTACATGTATTTCATCTTTTATATTTGAAAGTATCTTTTGTCTCTGTCTCTGTATTATCTGTCTCTCTCCCTAGAAGGTGCCCTTGAGGGACCATGTCTGTATTTTTTTTTTAATGTTTTTATTGATTTCAGGGAGAGGGAGACAGAAACATCAATGATGAGAATCATGGATCGGCTGCCTCCTGCACACCCCACACTGGGGATCGAGCCCGCAACCTGGGCGTGTGCCCTGACCGACCGGGAATGGAACCGGCCACCTGTACAGGATGACACTCCATCCAACGGAGCCCGCCAGGGCAGACGGACATGTCTGTTTTTACCCATTGTTGTGTCCCCTGGGCCCGGGACCATTGTGCAAGGCCACTGAGCAATTGCTGAAGGAAGGAAAGAATGAATCACTGTCACCTTTATCAAGATCTAAAGTAAATGTCTTTCCCGGCCACAGCCTCCCCGAGGGCGATGTCACCACGAAGGAATCCTCCCGGGCCCAGAGGGACAGAGACACAGAGAGAGATAGACAGATACAGAGAGAGAGAGAGAGAGAGAGAGAGAGAGAGAGAGAGACAGAGAGAGACAGAGAGAGACAGAGACACACACAGAGAGAGAGAGAGGGACAGAGAGACAGAGAGGGACAGAGAGAGAGAGAGAGAGAGACAGAGAGAGAGACAGAGAGGGACAGAGAGAGAGAGAGAGAGAGAGAGAGAGAGAGAGACAGAGACAGAGACACACACAGAGATATACACACAGAGAGAGAGGGATACACACACATACAGAGAGAGAGAGAGAGAGGGACAGAGACACAGAGAGGACAGACAGATACAGAGAGAGAGAGACAGAGACAAAGTGACAGAGACACAGAGAGACAGACAGAGGGACAGAGATAGATAGAGAGACAGATAGATAGAGAGACAGATAGATAGAGACAGAGACACACAAAGAGACAGAGAGAGGGACAGAGAGAGAGAGAGACAGGGCTGGCCTATCACATGGGTGAGCACCCCCAGGCCAGCGCGCGCGCTCTCTCTCTCTCTCTCTCTCTCTCTCTCTCTCTCTCTCTCTCTCTCTCTCTCTCTCTCGGCCTGGGTTTATCTGGGAAGGGAGTGAGGGTTCTGGAAGCCATCTGGGTCCCTAGTTCCCGGAGAGAAACCGGATGGGACGCAGCCTGGGCCCGCTCCAGCCCGCCTCGCAGGACCTGCATCGCGGACATGGGTGCTGGGCCGGCGGCCAAGCCTGCGGTCGGGGTTCGCATGCTCCTTCCTGCCCCGCCAGCTGCTACGCGTTTGTCGCTGTCTTTATCTTGGCCGCCTCCTCTTCAGGGACCTCCCTCAGGTCGCCTTCCACCCAGACTCGGTGGCAGACACGTGCCTGCAGGGGAGATCACAAGGCGGCTCTGCGGGTGAGCGTCGACCTATGACCCAGGAGGGCTTGGTTAGACTCAGGGCCCAGGCCCGGGTCGCAGGCTCCCTCCCTAGCAGGGGGCGTGCAGGAGGCAGCCGATCAATGGTTCTCTCTCATCATGGGTGTTTTTCTCTCCCTCCCTCTCACCTTCCTCAGTGAAATCATAAAAAATATTTTTAAAAAAATCATAAAGCTACTTGCCAGCCCAATGAAATTGTGTACCCAGCTTCAACTCAGTAATAATTTACGGGGCAAGTTGCAAAATATCAAGTACTTTTGTACAAAAGATAAAATGGTGGACATGTAAGGAAAAGTATGACAAACGGGGTTCATTTGGCGTGGCTCAGTGGTTGAGCGTTGACCTATGAACCAGGAGGTCGAAGTTCGATTCCCACCCAGTCAAGGGCACAGGCCTGGGTTGCAGGCTCCATCCCCAGTAGGGGGCGTGCAGGAGGCAGTCGATCAATGATTCTCTCTCATTGATGTTTCCCTCTCCCTTCCTCTCTGAAATCAACAAAAATATATTTTACAAGTAAAATCAGTAAGCCTTAGCCAGTTTGTCTCAATGGTTAGAGGGTCGGCCCGTGGACTGAAGGGTCCCAGGTTCGATTCTGGTCAAGGCCATGTACTTCCATCCCTGGCCCTGGTTGGGTGCATTTGGGAGGCAACCAGTTGATGTGTCTCTCTGACATAGATGTTTCTCTCTCTGTCTCTCCCTCTCCCTTCCACTCTCTCTGAAAAATCAGTGGAAAAATATCCTGGGGTGAGGATGAACAACAACAAACAAACAAATAAAATCAGTGAAGAGAGAGGAGAAATAGTTGCCAATCCCCATACCCCAAAGATGTTTTCCAACGCTTTGTTCTTGAATTGAACTGTTTTATTTTTCATGGTTAGGCCTAGGAACCATTGGGAAATTTATTGGGGGTTTGGTGTGGGGTGGGGGGGTCACTGATTCAACATAACTTTTTTAAAAAGTCCATTCTGCCCTGGCCAGTGTGCCTTGGCTGGTTGGGCGTCGTCCCATTCATTGAGAGGTTGAGGGTTCGAGTCCCGGTCAGGGCACATGCCTGGTTTGCAGGCTCGATCCCTAGTAGGGGGCGTGCAGGCGACACCTGGTGGATATTTCTCGCCCTCTCCCTCTCCCTCTCTCTAAAAAAGCAATAAAAACATATTTTAAAGTAAAATAAAATAAATATAAGCCCTAGCTGGTTTGGCTCAGTGGATAGAGCGTTGGTGTGCGGACCGAAGGGTCCCGGGTTCGATTCCGGTCAAGGACACATGCCTGGGTTGCGGGCTCAGTCCAATGTGCAGGAGGCAGCCGATCAATGATTCCCTCTCATCACTGATGTTTCTCTCTCTCTCTCTTCCTCTCCCTTCCTCTCTGAAATAAATAAAAATGTATTTAAAAAATAAAAAATAAATATAAAAAGTCCGTTCTTTCTCCCCGGCAATGTGGTCGGTGTGCCTTTGCTCATAAGTCCAGTGGCTTTGTCTGTGAGTATGCTCCTGAGTTTACGTCTGCTGCATCCCCGTGTCTGTCTTTGTGACAATACCCCGTATTGGCCTCGTTCCCCAGCGGGGCGTCTCTGTCCCTCCGGCTTCACCAGGAGGCTTCCTGCCCTCCGGCTGGGGTGCTTTCTCCGACTGTCCTGGTGATGGTTTCCCCCACGTTCAGCTCTCAGCCCAGCAGTCACCCTCCCAAAGGCCCTTCTCCGGCCACTCAGTCTGCAACAGGCCCGGCAGCTCCACGCCCGTTGCTCTTCTCTGTGCATTTGGCTGCAAAAACCGTGTGTGTGTGTCTGTGTGTGTGTCTGTGTGTGTGTGCGTGTGTGTGTCTGTGTGTGTGCGTGTGTGTCTCTCTGTGTGTGTCTGTGTGTCTGTGTGTGCATGTGTGTGTCTGTGTGTCTGTGTCTGTGTGTGCATGTGTGTGTCTGTGTGTCTGTGTGTCTGTGTGTCTGTGTGTGCATGTGTGTGTCTGTGTGTCTGTGTGTCTGTGTCTGTGTGTGTGTGCGTGTGTGTGTCTGTGTGTGTGTGTCTGTGTGTCTGTGTCTGTGCGTGTGTGTGTCTGTGTGTGTGTGTCTGTGTGTGTGTCTGTGTCTGTGTGTGTGTGTCTGTGTCTGTGTCTGTGTCTGTGTCTGTGTGTCTCTGTGTGTGTGTCTGTGTGTCTCTGTGTGTCTCTGTGTGTGTCTGTGTGTCTCTGTGTGTGTCTGTGTGTGTCTGTGTGTGTCTCTGTGTGCGTGTGTGTCTGTGTGTGTCTGTGTGTGTCTGTGTGTGTCTGTGTGCGTGTGTGTGTGTCTGTGTGTGTGTCTGTCTGTGTGTGTCTGTGTGTGTGTGTCTTTGTGTGTGTCTGTGTGTGTCTGTGTGCTTGTCCATCATATCTCTCCCTCGAATGTAATGATTGTTTAAAATTTTTTAAGTTGATTTTGAGAGAGAGAGAGAGAGAGAGAGAGAGAGAGAGAGAGAGAGGAAAAAACACACACATCCATTTGTTGTCCCACTTAAAGAAAATTAAGGCCCTAGTCGGTTTGGCTCAATGGATGGAGTGTGGGCCTGCGGACTGGAGGGTCCCGAGTTCGATTCCGGTTGAGGGCATGTGCCTGGGTTGTGGGCTTGATCCCCAGTAGGGGACGTGCAGGAGGCAGCCAATCAATGATCCTCTCTCATCATTGATGTTTCTATCTCTCTCTCCCTCTCCCTTCCTCTCTCTGAAATTAATAAAAATATATTTTTAAAAAATTTAAGGTCTTCTGTTAGTCTTTTTTTTTTTTTAATGTTTTCATTGATTTCAGAGAGGAAGGGAAAGGGAAAGAGAGATAGAAACATCAATGATGAGAGAGAACCATCGATCGGCTGCCTCCTGCACGCTCCACATTGGGGATCAAGCCTGAAACCAGGGAATGTGCCCCAACTGGAAATGGGGCCTTGACCTCCTGGTTCATGGGTCGACGCTCAACCACTGAGCCACACAGGCCGGGCTGTTCCACTTTTTTATGCATTCACAGGTTGATTCTTTTGTTGTAGTGTACCCCGAATCTCACAAAGGACGCCTCACAAGAAGCCGAATTATGGAGTCATTTATTCAAAGCCGGCGGCTTACCAGGAGGCAACAGCACTCCAGATCTCGCAGCCCCGAAAAGCTCGGCACATCTGGCTCAGATGGGCAGAATGTCACAAAGGTATCCATTACATCTTCGGGTTTGGAATGAGGAACCTGGTTTGCACAAAGCAGTTACAGAAGCGAAACTGAGCAAGTTAGTTATCTATAAAGGTTAAGTATAGTTTTGGGTCTACGGACCACTGAATCAACAGAAACACATTATCTGGAGCCACTGAGGCAATTTAGGGTAATTGTGCTGTCCTGGTCTCGGGACCACTGAGTCAACCGGAATGCATTATCTGTAGCTACTGAGACAATTTAGGGTAATTGTGCTGTCCTGGTCCCCAGGTACAGAGAATGTGCTTCGATAACCAGTGATATCACAATCAATGGGATATTCAAACCACCATCCATGGAGTATTCAATCGATTGGGATAGCATACATAAGTTCAGAAAATCAAAGTAACTTTTCTATTGTTTTAGCAAGCAAATAAGTACAGAACCCAAAACAGCAGGGTTAAAGTTAAAGTTAAAACTGCAGTTTCTACCTCAGTTTCTACCTGAGATGATTGCTACCATACTTCACTTTCATTATATGTATATGTATATGTATATGTATATGTATATGTATATGTATATGTATATGTATGTATATATGTATATGTATATGTATATGTATATGTATATGTATATGTATGTGTATATATATATATACTAGTATACAGACATATATATGTGAAGATTTTTAATTGATTTTTAGAGCGAGAGAAACATTGATGTGAGAGCGAAACATCAATGGGATGCCTCCTGCACGCCCCCAACCAGGGATCCAGCCGGCCACCTGGGCCTGTGCCCTGATTCAGAATCCAACCGGCAACCTTTTGGTGCACCAGGCGGTGCCCAACCAACTGAGCCACACTGGCCAGGGCTGGTTCATTCTTCATGTGCCCTGGCGTAGCGGGATGGTGCTCTAACCACTGAGCGCCCGGCCAGGGCAGCCATGATCTTGTATGTCTTGTTCACTTGCCGTGCTTCCTGGCTCAGCTCTGCGTGGCAGCCTTTTGAATGCGTGAGAAAGAACCAGGTCCCTGCCCTGGCCGGTGTGGCTCAGTGGATGGGGCGTCGGCCTGCGGACTGCAGGGTCCCAGGTTCTATTCCGGTCAGGGGCACGTGCCCAGGTTGTGGGCTCGATCCCCGGCGTGGGGCATGCAGGAGGCAGCCGGTCAATGGTTCTATCTCATCGGCGATGTTTCTGACTCTCTCTCCCCTCTCCCTTCCTCTCTGAAATCAATAAAAATATATTTTAAAAAAAAAAAGAAGAAGAACCGGGTCCCTCCTCCACAGCGGGAATCACTGCGCTCTGCTCACTCGCGTGTGACCTCACGTGGGTGCCCCTCCCCCAGCCCTAGCGGGCCCAGCGCTGCAGACCAGGGCGAGTTATTTTTGTGAGTTTTCACGGAACCACACCTTTTAACCACGGGTTTAGAGAGACCGCAGGTGGGGGAGGCCTCGGCCCGGCCCCAGACTCCCTGAAATGAGGTGTATTCTGGAAGCCTGCGGGCTTCTGGGCCCCAGGCGAGGTCCCACAGGGCACGCCGGGTGACAGAGGCCCGGCCTCCGGCATCTGTGAAGGGACCTGCCCGTGGCTCCCTCCGGCCCCTCCCAGAGGCCGATAGAAGGAGGCCTCTATCCATTTGTCAGCACGAGGCTCCCTGCCTGGCAGAGCAGAAATAGCTCCTTGAAATGCACGCGTGGTGATGTGTGTTGGCCTGGGAATGCATTTACCACGGTAAGAGGATTCAGAAAATAAAGGATAAAAAAAAGAACCCACAAACGAACAAACAACACTCCCCCCCAAAAAAAAAACAAAAAACAAAAAAACAAACAGAAACAAAGGTGAATAGTGAAAAATAAGTCTGTCACCCCGACCAGTTGTCCGTCCAGTTCTCCTTTCTGTCTGGTCTGAACCAATTGCTTTTGTTTCTTTTCCAGAACCTTCTTTTTAATTTTTTTCTTTCTTTTTAATATTTTTAAATATATATTTTATTGACTTTTTACAGAGAGGAAGGGAGAGGGATAGAGAGTTAGAAACATCGATGAGAGAAACGTCGATCAGCTGCCTCCTGCACACCTCCCACTGGGGATGTGCCCGCAACCAAGGTACATGCCCTTGACCGGAATGGAACCTGGGACCCTTCAGTCCGCAGGCCGACGCTCTATCCACTGAACCAAACCAGCCAGGGCTCTTTTTAATATTTTAAAAATTTATTTCAAAGAGAAAGGGAGAGGGAGAGAGGGATAGAAACATCCATGATGAGAGAGAATCATTGATTAGCTGCCTCCTGCAAGCCCCCCACTGGGGATCGAGCCCAAAACCCCAGCAGGTGCCCTGACCCCTGACCGGGAATCAAACCGAACTGTGACCTCCTGGTTTACAGGTCAATGCTCAACCACTGAGCCACCTCAGCCAGGCCAGAATTTTCCATTGCATACTTTCTTTTTATTTTTTTATTGATTTCAGAGAGGAAGGAAGAGGGAGAGATAGAAACATCCATGATGAGAGAGAATCATGGATCGGCTGCCTCCTGTACGCCCCCCACTGGGGATCAAGCCCACAACCCGGGCGTGTGCCCTTGACCGGAACAGAACCTGGGAACTTTCAGTCCACAGGCCGACGCTCTATCCGCTGAGCCACACCGGCCAGGGCTGCGTACTTTATATAATATTAGTGTGTGTGGTATGTTGTGTAACACTCAGCGTGGACTGACTTGGACCCATGGATCTAAGCATCTCAGATGCACTGAGTCATGTAATCTATAGATAGGTATACTTTTAAACAAGGGTGTTTGACATGTAAAAATAATACATACACGGGAAGCAGTTCACTTCCACCCCCGTGCCCTCATTTTTGGCCCTCACAACTCACCACGTTTATGAGTTCCTCCTGGCCCCTTGCAATGTTTATGCAAACAAACACAGTAAAGGAGGCATACAGCCCTGGCCGGTGTGGCTCCGTTGGTTTAGCATCATCCCATGCACCGAGAGGTCACGGGTTCGATTCCCGGTCAAGGCACATGCTCAGGTTGTGGGCTCCATCCCCAGTAGGGGCCGTGCAGGAGGCCGCCAATGGATGTTCCACTCTCTCATGGATGTTTCTCTCTCTCCCCCTGTCTCTAAAATCAAGAAAAAAATGTATTTTTAAGAAATAGGCATACATTTCCTTTTAAATTTTCTCACACAAAAGGTTATATTCTCATACACTGTTCTGCATTGGGCCTTTTTATTTTTACTTACGAGAGTATCTGGCAGAATATTCCATTATTATATATATATACATACATACACTAGAGGCCCGGTGCACAAATTGGTACACGGTGGGGTCAGGCAGGCCCACCCCTATGAGGGCTGATCAGCCCTGGTCGGTGGGCGGGGGGGGGGGGGGGGGGGGCTGTGGGAGGTTGGCTGGCTGGCCCCGCCCTCATCAGGCCAGTTGGCCAGCGGCAGTGAGCGTCATAGTGACCAGTCGTTCAGGTGTTCCAGTCACTGGCTTTTTATATATAGAGATATATATTTTTTTCTTTTTTAAAATTGATTTCAGAGAGGAAGGGAGAGGGAGAGATAGAAACATCAATGATGAGAGAGAATCACCGATCGGCTGCCTCCTGCACGCCCCCTACCGGGGATCGAGCCTGCAACCCAGGCATGTGCCCTTGGTCAGAATCGAACCTGGGACCCCTCAGTCCGCAGGCCAGCGCTCCATCCACTGAGCCACACCAGCCAGGACCATATTTTTTTTGGTTAATTTTTTGTTAATCCTCACCTGAGGATATTTTCTCCATGGCTTTTTTTAGAGACTGGAAGGGAGGGACGGGGAAAGAGGGAGAAACATGGATGTGAGAGAGACACATTGATGGGTTGCCTCCTGCAGGCACCCCTACCCGACCTGGGGCAGAGAGCAAACCCGAAACTCGTGGGGAATCAAACCTGTGACCCTTGGGTGTGCGGCCGCCGCTCTAACCACTTACCACACGGCCAGGCCCCAGTTTGGGGTGTAACACACTGTTCCCTTGTCTGCAGGCACCATTGCTCACGCCTCTGCTCCCTGCAGAAGGAGACTGGGTGTCTCTCCGATCTGATAAGCACCTTGAGCAAGAGGAGCTTTACAAACCCCAGATTTCCTTCCTCACCCCCCCAACCCCACCCCCACCCCCACCCCCACCCCCACCCCACCCCCACCCCCACCCCAGTGCAGCCTCCGGCTCCACAGCCCAGACCTCGGCCTGTTTTGCTTAAGGACCGAGAAAGGCGCCGCCTGCTCAGGCAATCGGCCCGTGGGGAGCAGGGCGATGCCTCCTCGGGCCGAACCCTCCTGGGGCAGCGAGAGGGGGACTCCGGGGCTCCCCCGAGGGGGCGGGGGGGGGGGAGTGAGATCTCCCACCCAGTGTGGTCCCGGCAGGCATTGCTTCCGGGCCCCAGAGGCGGAGGGGGGTGGAGGGAAAGGAGGTGAGCGCATCCAGGAGGGATCGGGAGGGGGGGCCAGGCTCCGGGCTCTGGCAGGGAGGGGGGGGGGAAAGAGAGAGAGAGAGAGAGAGAGAGAGAGAGAGAGAGAGAGAGAGAGAGAAGGATGTTCCTGGAGTCACGTGCAACCGCAGCCCAGCCCCCCCCCCCCCCTCCCGCCCCGCTGTCAGCAGCCGCCGCTATCAGGTCCGCGGACACGCCCTCCGCCCCACACTCCACCAAGGACACCTTCACTTTTGCTGATAATTTTTTTTCTTTTCCTTTTCCTTTTCCTTTTCCTTTTTCTTTTCTTTCTCTTCTCTTCTCTCCTCTCCTCTTCTCTTTTTTATTCTCTTCTCTTTTCTTTCTTTCTTTCAAAATACATTTTTTGCCCTGGCCGGTTTGGCTCAGTGGATAGCGTCGGCCTGCAGACTCAAGGGTCCCAGGTTCGATTCCGGTCAAGGGCATGTACCTTGGTTGCGGGCACATCCCCAGTGGGGGGTTTGCAGGAGGCAGCTGATGGATGTTTATAGCTCTCTATCTCTCTCCCTTCCTCTCTGTAAACAAATCAATACAATATATATTTTTTAAAAATACATTTTTATTGGGGGGTGGGGTGAGGACATGTGGGGTGGGGTAGGGGAGGCCTAAGGGAGGTCAATGGGGGGAGGGGAAGGAGACATATGTACTACTATTTGAAATACTTTAAACAATAAAGTAAAATTTAAAAATAAATAAATAAATAAAAATACATTTTTATTGATTTCAGAGAGGAAGGGAGAGGGAGGGATAGAAACATCAATGATGAGAGAGAATCATGGATCGGCTGCCTCCTGCACGCCCCCTACTGGGGATCGAGCCCGCAATCTGGGCATGTGCCCTGACCAGGAATCCAAACGTGATCTCCTGGTTCACAGGTCGATGTTCAACCACTGAGCCACACCGGATATTTTTATTGATTTCAGAGAGGAAGGGAGAGAAAGAGATAGAAACATCAATGGTGAGAGAGAATCATGGCTCGGCTGCCTCCTGCACACCCCACACTGGGAATCGAGCCCACAACCCAGGCCTGTGCCCTGACCGGGAATTGAACCGTGACCTCCTGATTCATAGGTCGACACTGAGCCATGCCAGCTGGGCTTCAATATATTTTTTTTTACTAATTTCAGAGAGGAAGGGAGAGGGAGAGAGAGAGCAGGAAACATCAGTGATGAGAGAGAATCATTGATTGGCTGCCTCCTGCACGCCCCAACCCAGGCATGTGCCCTGACCGGGAATCGAGCCATCGAGCCATGACCTCCTGGTTCACAGGTCGAAGCTCAACCACTGAGCCACGCCGGCTGGGCCTCCCTCACTGACACTCTGATGTCAGACTTCTGGCCTTCAGCACTGAGAGAATACTTTTTTTGTCATTTTGAGCCCCAAGATTGTGAGGGTTTGCTATGGCAGCCCAAGCCAAGGAACACAGGCGGATGGCAGTCCTGTCCCACCTGCCCCCGGCGCTGCGTTCATTCTCCAGCTCTGCTCACAGCTTACCGTGCAGGAAACTGATCTTTCGACCCCACTGATTCCCTTCCGGTAAGTGCATTGATGACATCATGCAGAAAAGACCTAAAAAGGAGCGGACCATACACTGTATGTCTTATTTTTTTTATGTTTCAAAAAATATTTTTGTATTGATTTCAGAGAGGAAGGGAGAGGGAGAGAAACATCAATGATGAGAGAGAATCATTGGTCGGCTGCCTCCTGCACGCCCCCTCCTGGGGCTCGAGCCCACACCCCGGGCATGTGCCCTTGACCAGGAATCCAACCGTGATCTCCTGGTTCACAGGTCGATGCTCAACCACTGAGCCACACTGGCCAGGCCACTGTTTGTCTTATTAACACACACATGCCAGCCCTGGCCGGGTGGCTCAGTTGGTTGGAGCATCGTCCTGTGCACCAAAAGGTTGCAGGTTTGGTTCCCTGCCAGGGCACATACCCAGGCTGTGGGTTGGACCCCGCCCCCGTTGGGACGTTTGGGCGGCAACCAGAGGAAGTTACTGCATCTTGAACCCTTTGCCACTAACAAGTGAGATAAAATCTTCATTTCTCAGCCTGCTTTGCTCTCACTTAGGAGGCCCTGGTAAATACGGGGCGGGGGGGGGGGGGGGCAGGGCAGCAAAAGTAGGTTTGCAGCCCTGGCTGGTGTGGCTCAGTGGGTTGAGCGTCCTCCTGTGCACCAAGAAGCTGCTGGTTCGATTCCTGGGTTGTGGGCTCGATCCCCAGTAGGGGCATGCAGGAGGCAGTCCATCCATGTCACTCTCCCTCTGACTTCTTCCCTCTCTAAAATCAATAATAAAAAAAAAATTAAAAAAATTGTAATGTAGGTTTACAGGCGTGCACAAGAGTTTATTCTTGTATTATTACCTATTAATTATAGTTTTGTTTTCCATACAAACAACTGGAAACCTACTTTAGTTGTTGTTGGTGGTGATCCTCACCTGAGGATACTTTTAGAGAGAGTGGAAGGCAGGGAGGAGGAAAGAGAGAGAGAAACATCTACGTGAGAAAGACACATGGATTGGTTGCCTCCCGCACATGCCCCAACTGGGGCTGGGGGTAGAACCTGCAGCCCAGGTACGTGCCCTTGACCAGGAATCGAACCTGCGACCCTTCGGTGTGTGAGCCGACGCTCTAACCACTGAGCAACGGGGCCAGGACTCTCAACCTACTTCTGCCCCACCCTGTATTTGCTGATGAATGAGTGAAACTTCCCAAAGAGCCCGGAGTATGGAGAGATCTGTGTGATAAGGTGCCTCCCAGGGTTCTAGTGTTACAGAAAACCGAAGAAGAACCAAGCAATACCAGAGAGCTGGAGTTACATTTATTACGCGCGGGTCCAGAGGAAAATGTCTCTCAAATTCTGGACCCCAACGTGGAGGAATTTTCCCTATGTATATGTTTTACCTTCTTTGTCTCCCAAATATGGGGTGTTTCCGGCCCCTTTTGCAAGTTCTCAAAGAGCCCCTATGTGCTGGGGCCTTGAGACCTTAACCAAAGGCCTGGCCTGGTGCCAGCACTGATAACCTTGTCTGGGGAAGGTTTAATGGCCTCTCTGAAGTGGGAGTAGTCTCATTTTCCTTATTATTTAAGCAAGCAAGCATTTACAGAAGCCAAATAGCAGGGTTAACATTTCAAACAGCAGTGTTTTTTAAAAAATATATATTTTATTAATTTTTTTACAGAGAGAAAGGAAGAGGGAGAGAGAGTTAGAAACATCGATGAGAGAGAAACATCAATCAGCTGCCTCCTGCACACCCCCTACTGGGGATGTGCCCGCAACCAAGGTACATGCCCCGGACAGGAATCAAACCTGGGACCTTTCAGTCTGCAGGCCGACGCTCTATCCACTGAGCCAAACCGGTTAGGGCTCAAACAGCAGTTTTTATATAAGATGGATGCTTCACTAGGAGCCATCATTCTAGCAAATTGCGAAACCTGGGCGGGGTCACGGGAACCCCCAGTCAGAAGCAGGGGAGGCCTGGGACCTGTGATTGGCGTCTGAAGCGGGGGTGGGGTGGGTGTGGGTGGGTGGGGGGGCGGTCTGGTGGCACTGAGCCCGCACTTCACCTGCCGGGCCTGACGCTGACTCCAGGTCGTGAGCCAACCCGGATTCAGAACGGAACCGAGTCCCTGGACACTCGGTTGGCATCCCGCGTTGGAGAACTGGGTGTTGGTGTGAAACAAAGAGACAAACCCACACACGTGGTGTCAGGAGCGAGAGGCAGCTCATCTGTATCCCAGGGGGGACTCCCCCCCGAAAAAAAACCTCTAGGACGGAGAGTGCTGAGCCATGGGGGAGGTCAGGTGACAGCTCTGTGGCTCACGGTCAGCATCTTCCCCCGGTGCTTGCTGACCGGGTGTAGGAACAGTTATTTCATTATTATTATTTGTTAATCCTCACCCGAGGATATTTTCCCGTTGTTAACGTAAAAAGCCATTGAAACCTGTAAAGAAGTTCTGTGAGTTTATTTGAGCCAAACTCTCAGCACATGCCGGGAAGCAGAACCTCAACAAACTGAGATAATGCTCCGGAGAATGGCGGGTTACATCTGTATTTACACATTGCAATCAAAGAAAAGGACGTAGGTGGGTTACATGAAATCCATTGGTGATAGACTAGAGAGGCGGGAGGAAGCCAAGCATTGGGGGGACCCCCGGGATTGGATAAGAAGTAAAATGATGGACACATGCTTAGGTGGGTGCAGGACCGATTAACATAACGATGAATGAATTTGTGGCATCTGTCCTGGCGCCCAGCACATTAGGTTGTGCCCTAAGGAGGACCAGAAAAGGGGAAGTTATGCCCTGACCGGCTTGGCTCAGTAGATAGAGAATCGGCGCCCAGACTGAAGGGTCCCAGGTTCGATTCCGGTCAGGGGCATGTACCTTGGTTGCGGGCACATCCCCAGTAGGGAGTGTGCAGGAGGCAACTGATCGATGTTTCTCTCTCATTGATGTTTCTAACTCTCTATCCCTCTCCCTTCCTCTCTGTAAAAAATCAATAAAATATGTTTAAAAAAAAAAAGAAAGAAAAAGTTACAAGTTACCCAGACATTTCAGGGGTGTGTTATTACAGATGCAAAAAGGCAGATCGGCTCAGTTAAGGTAAAGGCTGACCTTGTCAGTAAAGATACCGGCCTAGGAGGTAACTACCCACCATCGCTGTGTTTAGTTAAAGTTAAATTTTAGCCCTAACCGGTGTGGCTCAGTAGATAGAGAATCGGCCTGCGGACTGAAAGGTCCCAGGCTCGATTCCAGTCAAGGGCATGAACCTTGGTTGCAGGCACATCCCCAGTGGGGGGGGGGGGGGTGGTGGTGGTGCAGGAGGCAGCTGATGGATGTTTCTCTCTCATCGATGTTTCTAACTCTCTGTCCCTCTCCCTTCCTCTCTGTAAGAAATCAATAAAATATATATATTTTTAAAAAGTTAAATTTCAGACCATCCTTTGTGGTGACTTTAGGTCTCTGAGTTTGCAAGACCGCCATGCAGGCCTCCCAGGAGCTGTCAGGTCAGCATGTGGCCCCTTTCGTCCACACCATTGTTTTTAGGGCGAGTGTTCAAGAGAGGGAAAGACAGGGAGAAACATGATGTGAGAGAAACATATGGACCGGCTGCCTCCTGCACAGGCCGGGACCAGGGCCTGGGCCGGGGAGAGGCCTGCACCGGGGGTATGAGTCCTTGGCGGGAATCGAACCCGGGACCCTTTGGTCCACAGGCCCGCGCTCTATCCACTGAGCCCAACCAGCCAGGGCATGGACAGTTATGGACCCAAGCTTAGGTCTCTGATGAAGCCGGCCCACCTCAGCAGCAAGCAGTGCTGAGTCCCCCCACGCGTCCCCCTCCCCCCCACACGGATGGTTTCTGAGGGAAACCCGCCAAATACCTGGTCACCGGCGATTACATGGGCCCCCTCCATCTCGGGGGTGTGGGCAATGAGCTTTTCCTCCCTGGAATAATTGGACGTCTTTTGCTTCCCTAGCCTTGCACCCTCCTGCCAACAGCAGCATCTGGGCCTGCCCTCAAAGGCCCCATTCACCTCATGCTAATCCGCCCAGTATTGGTCCTGAGCAGGGAACTAGGCGTATGAGGAAGTCTGTGGGCGGGTGGATGTACCCCATCACCCCAAGCAGCCAGCCTCAGGGAACAGAGGCTGGGCCTGTGTGAGGCTGGGGTACCGTGCCAGGCTGCAGAACACAGCCCTGGGGCTGGGTGTTGTCCCCTGGAGACAGACAGACAGACAGACAGACGGACGCTGGGGGCCAGGGCCCAGGCGCGCTGCCACATTACCGAGCCGGCACCCCGAGGTTTCACTTCTCCAAGGTCACACCCCATGACTCACTCTGTCAATGTTTGCTTCCTGTTGGCTCCTGCCGCCCTGAACCCTGCGGTTGTGGGTTCATGCCTAACGGTGAACACACAGGCTAGTGAGGTGTGCCAGTGGGATGGCCCCCGCACTTTTTGGGGTATCTCAGGAATGCCACCGTGGGGTGAGGCAAAGAGGGGCAGGAAGGAGGGGCGGGGGAGATGCTGCTAGCCTGGGGGCCAACGAGGGGTGTGACTAGGACTTGGGGATGTGCCTGGAGAACCTCGAACTGACCCCACGCCCTGACTCCTGTGTCTCCTGATGGTAGGCAGGGCGCGGGATGACAGAGAGGGTCTGTGCCTACGCCCCCCCCCCTTTTTTTTTACTATATTTTATTGATTTTTACAGAGAGGAAGGGAGAGGGAGAGAGAGTTAGAAACATCAATGAGAGAGAAACATCCATCCGCTGCCTCCTGCACACCCCCTACTGGGGATGTGCCCGCAACCAAGGTACATGCCCTTGACCGGAATCGAACTTGGGACCCTTCAGTCCACAGGCCCACGCTCTATCCACTGAGCCAAACCGGCTAGGGCTGTGCCTACCCCTTTGCAGGGGCACAAAACTAGGCATATAGCCGGCTGGTGTGGCTCAGTGGTTGAGCATCCACCTGTGAACCAGGAGGTCACGGTTCAATTCCGGGCCAGGGCACATGCCGGGGTTGTGGGTTCGATCCCCAGTGTGGGGCGTGCAGGAGGCAGCCGATCCATGATTCTCATCATTGATCTCTCTCTCTCTGTGAAATCAATAAAAATATATTTTTAAATAAGCTGGGCATACAGGCTCCAATCCCACTCCCCCCTCTCCTACCCCCCATTTCTGCAGAGCTTGCAGCGTCTAGCCGTCCCCCCCCCGCCCCCCAGTCCCACCCATCGCCGCAGGGCACGCAGCCGGGTGGACAGAGCTCCCGGACCCCACCGACCCCTCCCGCCGCCGTCTCTGCGGGGCTCGGCCTCCAAGCCTCCGCCGCCCCCGGCCTGGAAGGCGCCCAGCGCCTGTCCGCCCAGCGCCTCGGAGCATCCGCAGCCGCCGCGAGGCCCCGCCCCGCGGCCCCGGGAGCCAGGCGGCGCCGGGGACTGCAGAGCGCGGTGAGTGCGCGGCCCGCAGGGAGCGACCCCGGCGGCCCGGTCCCCGCCCCGCCCCGCCGACCCCGGGCCCGGCCGCCAGACCTGCAGCTCCCCGGGCTTCTCGGCTCGGCCAACCCGGGTCAGAGCCGCAGAGCCGCCCCCCGTCCCCCCCGGATCAGGCCCCGCAGCCCCGCCCGCCCCGGCACCCGCGGCCGGTCCCTGGGGCCCCTCCCCTCCTGCAGGGACCCGGCCTCCGGCGCCCCCAGCCCGGTGCGCTGTCCGCTCGCGGCCCCCCGCTCCCGGAGGCTGGAATGCGGCCCCAAAATAGCTCTGCCTTCCCGACCCGGGAGCTCTCAGAGCCGCATCTGCCCGGGAGAGCCAGGCGCCTGAGCTCCGGCTGCTCTTCCGAGCCAGGAAGCGGGGTCCCCAGCCCGGGCGTCTCGTGGAGCCCGGGAGGCGAGGAGGCGGTGCCCCCCACTCCCTGCGCCCTAGGTCCCGGGGATTTGGCTGCCAGCACCCCTCCCCCACTCCACCGGCGGTGCCCCCTGGGACCCAGGGGTCCAGCCCTCCCCCCGGTCCTTGCACCGCGAGCCCCAGCGTACATCACCCATTAGGGGACCCTCGGATCCTTAAGTATAGACATCCCATCCCTGTCCTTTTGGGGACCCCGGCGTTGGGGACCTCAGCCCAGAAGCTTCCTGAAGCCTAGGGATCGGCACCCCTTTCCTTCTCCGAGGCCCCAGGAGACGGAGACCCCAGCCCACAGATCCCATGACGCGGAGGCCCCGTGGCCATCCATCCCCGCGGCGTGCGCCCCAGATGCCCCAGATCTCATCCCTCCCGGGCGGCGGGGCTGGCGCGGGCGGGGCGGGGAGGGGGTGGGCAGGGGGGCGGAGGGAGAGGGGATGAGGTGAGACTCGGGTGGGGACCCGGGCTGAGGGTCTCGGCGCTAAACAAATCCTAAACAGGCGGGTTGCCACGGCAACGGCCTTCCCGGGCCTCCCCCTGGAGACTGCGCAGCGGCCGGATCGGGGCGGGCAGCCCCCGGGAGCCCCCACTCCGCCAGCTGTTGTGTCTTCCTGTTTTGTCACCATGGCGACAGTGACCTCAGCCCTCCATCCCTCCCCCCCACCCCCCTCCCCCGGCGGAGAGGGTGAGCAGAGGTTCAATTATTCCCCCGGGGGCGGGGCCTTGCGTTGGCCCCGCCCCGGGGCGGGGCTGGGGTAGCCCTGGCTTAGGGGAGTCCCGTTCCGCGCCGACCCCGCCCTCCCCCGGCTCCGCCCGCGCCGGCTCCCCACCCACCCGCCATCCCCACCCAGTCCGCAGCCCCTTCTAGGCTGCAGCTGTCGCCTGGGCTTCCACTCCGCCGCAAACCTGTGAGGTGAGGCTGCGGTCCAGGATTCTTGGGTGCGAAGGAGACACGGGCTGGGACTCAGGGTGTCTGAGTCCCTAGAAAGGCCGGGGCTGAGCCAGACTCGGGTTCTGGAGAGGAGAGGGCTGGGGAGCTGGACTCCTGGGTCTGAGGGAGGAGGATGGGGCTTGGACTCCTGGGTCTGAGGGAGGAGGATGGGGCCTGGACTCCTGGGTCTGAAGGAGGAAGCTGGGGTCTGGACTCCTGGGTCTGAGGGAGGAGGATGGGGCTTGGACTCCTGGGTCTGAGGGAGGAGGATGGGGCCTGGACTCCTGGGTCTGAGGGAGGAGGATGGGGCTTGGACTCCTGGGTCTGAGGGAGGAGGATGGGGCCTGGACTCCTGGGTCTGAAGGAGGAAGCTGGGGTCTGGACTCCTGGGTCTGAGGGAGGAGGATGGGGCTTGGACTCCTGGGTCTGAGGGAGGAGGATGGGGCTTGGACTCCTGGGTCTGAGGGAGGAGGGGCTGGGGGCCTGGACTCCTGGGTCTGAGGGAGGAGGCTGGGGCCTGGACTCCTGGGTCTGAAGGAGGAAGCTGGGGTCTGGACTCCTGGGTCTGAGGGAGGAGGCTGGGGGCCTGGACTCCTGGGTCTGAGGGAGGAGGCTGGGGCCTGGGCTCCTGGGTCTGAAGGAGGAGGCTGGGGGCCTGGACTCCTGGGTCTGAGGGAGGAGGCTGGGGCCCTGGACTCCTGGGTCTGAAGGAGGAGGCTGGGGACCTGGACTCCTGGGTCTGAGGGAGGAGGGCTGGGGGCCTGGGCTTCTGGGTCTGAGGGAGGAGGGCTGGGGGCCTGGGCTCCTGGGTCTGAGGGAGGAGGGCTGGGGGCCTGGGCTCCTGGGTCTGAGGGAGGAGGGCTGGGGGCCTGGGCTTCTGGGTCTGAGGGAGGGGCTGGGGGCCTGGACTCCTGGGTCTGAGGGAGGAGGGCTGGGGGCCTGGGCTCCTGGGTCTGAGGGAGGAGGCTGGGGTCTGGACTCCTGGGTCTGAGGGAGGAGGGCTGGGGTCTGGACTCCTGGGTCTGAGGGAGGAGGGCTGGAGGCCTGGGCTCCTGGGTCTGAGGGAGGGGCTGGAGGCCTGGGCTCCTGGGTCTGAGGGAGGAGGCTGGGGTCTGGACTCCTGGGTCTGAGGGAGGAGGGGCTGGAGGCCTGGGCTCCTGGGTCTGAGGGAGGAGGGCTGGGGAGCTGGACTCCTGGGATCTGGTTTGACGGGGCTGGAACCCGGTACGGGGAGGAGCTCGGAGCGGGAGTCCTGCGTTTGGGAAAGCGTTGGCTGGGGGTGAGGAGGTTGGACCTCCCCGTCCGGGGCACAGAATCGGAACCGGGGACTGGAGAGGCCGGGCTGAGGTCCAGACGGGTGCTCCCAGCGCGCGCCCGGAGGCCGAGGGAGAGCCAGGCTGTGGCCGGCGCCCTGGGCGTGGAGAGCACATGCTGGGGTTCGGGCGCCCTCCTCCGTCTGCAGAGTGACGGGGTGGCGCTCGGCCCGGCGGCGGGAGAGGGCGGGGTGCGGCCGGGGGAGTCCGAGGGGCATTCCTCTCCCTCCCGCGTCCGTCCACGCCTTCCCGAGCCCCGGCTCGGCGACCCTGGCGGCGGCCGCTCTCCACGCGACATCTGGGGCGCGGAGGCCCGTCCCCTTCCTCCGGGGCGGCCCCGACTTCCTCCTAACGGGCCCCGGAGGGAGGGGCGGGGGGCGGCACCTCCCAGGGGGCCCGGGGACACCTTCCTTCCCGGAGGAGGTCGGAGGTCGGAGGTGTGACTGCTTATCTCAGCTCTCCGCTCCAAAGCGGGGCGCGCAGCTCCAGGCCTGGAGGCGGGGGTCTCCGCCAGGCAAGCCCCCGGGCCCGGGTTCCCGGCCACCCCTCTCTCAGAGGCCCTCCTGGGGGGCCAGGCGCCCCGCCCATCCTCAGAGGGACCCCGAACTCCCCTGGTGAACGTCCCAGAAATGTGGGTCCCAGGCCCTTCCAACTGGGACCTGGAGTCCAGGTTCTCCGCCCCAGGTCCCCCTTCCTCCCCCCGCCCCCCTCCCCAGACCGACCAGCGGGGCGGGTCACCCCGGAGGCCGGCGCGGGGCGGGGGTCCCAGCCGCATTCCTGGTGGCCGGGCTGACTTGAGTCCTTATAAGGCCGGAGACGCGGCTCAGACCGACTGGCCGCCCGGCAGCCTCCGCCCAGGGCCCTCCCCCGACGGGGCGGGGCGGTGAGCGCACAGGCCCACGCCCCGCGGAGCGCGCACTTTCGCCCAGTGGCCTGGGTTTCCAGCCCCGCGGTTGGGGACCGGGGGTGGGGGGAGGGAGGGAGGGAGGGAGGTGGGGCTGTCTCGGCCGGGAGGTGTGGCCCGAGCTGGGGGGGTGGGGGGGGGGGAGCCTTCTCGCCCGGGCCGGGCTGTCGCCTGGGTCTCCGAGGGCGGAGCTGGGCTGAGCGGCACGCCGACGTCCTCTCTCTCCCGCTCATGCTCTGACTAACCTTTTCCAGGTGTCTGACTTCAGCCGCCTCGGCAGCCAGATCTTTCTCCGCCGGGATCCTCAGCTAAGACCGCGGGTAAGGGGGCTGGGGGCCTGGACTCCTGGGTCTGAGGGAGGAGGGCTGGGGGCCTGGGCTCCTGGGTCTGAGGGAGGAGGGGCTGGGGGTCTGGACTCCTGGGTCTGAGGGAGGAGGGGCTGGGGGCCTGGGCTCCTGGGTCTGAGGGAGGAGGGCTGGGGGTCTGGACTCCTGGGTCTGAGGGAGGAGGGGCTGGGGGTCTGGACCCCTGGGTCTGAGGGAGGAGGGGCTGGGGGCCTGGGCTCCTGGGTCTGAGGGAGGAGGGCTGGGGGTCTGGACTCCTGGGTCTGAGGGAGGAGGGGCTGGGGGTCTGGACCCCTGGGTCTTAGGGAGGAGGGGGCTGGGGGCCTGGGCTCCTGGGTCTGAGGGAGGAGGGCTGGGGGCCTGGACTCCCAGGTCAGAGGGAGGAGGGCTGGGGGCCTGGACCCCTGGGTCTGAGGGAGGAGGAGCTGGGGGCCTGGACTCCTGGGTCTGAGGGAGGAGGGGCTGGGGGCCTGGACTCCTGGGTCTGAGGGAGGAGGGGCTGGGGGCCTGGACTCCTGGGTCTGAGGGAGGAGGGCTGGGGGCCTGGGCTCCTGGGTCTGAGGGAGGAGGGCTGGGGGCCTGGACTCCTGGGTCTGAGGGAGGAGGGGCTGGGGGCCTGGACTCCTGGGTCTGAGGGAGGAGGGGCTGGGGGCCTGGACTCCTGGGTCTGAGGGAGGAGGGGCTGGGGGCCTGGACTCCTGGGTCTGAGGGAGGAGGGGCTGGGGGCCTGGACTCCTGGGTCTGAGGGAGGAGGGGCTGGGGGCCTGGACTCCTGGGTCTGAGGGAGGAGGGGCTGGGGGCCTGGACTCCTGGGTCTGAGGGAGGAGGGGCTGGGGGCCTGGACTCCTGGGTCTGAGGGAGGAGGGGCTGGGGGCCTGGACTCCTGGGTCTGAGGGAGGAGGGGCTGGGGGCCTGGACTCCTGGGTCTGAGGGAGGAGGGGCTGGGGGCCTGGACTCCTGGGTCTGAGGGAGGAGGGGCTGGGGGCCTGGACTCCTGGGTCTGAGGGAGGAGGGGCTGGGGGCCTGGACTCCTGGGTCTGAGGGAGGAGGGCTGGGGGCCTGGACTCCTGGGTCTGAGGGAGGAGGGCTGGGGGCCTGGACTCCTGGGTCTGAGGGAGGAGGTTGGGGGCCTGGACTCCTGGGTCTGAGGGAGGAGGCTGGGGGCCTGGACTCCTGGGTCTGAGGGAGGAGGGGCTGGGGGCCTGGACTCCTGGGTCTGAGGGAGGAGGGGCTGGGGCCTGGACTCCTGGGTCTGAGGGAGGAGGGGCTGGGGGCCTGGGCTCCTGGGTCTGAGGGAGGAGGGGCTGGGGGCCTGGACTCCTGTGCCTGAGGGAGGAGGCTGGGGGCCTGGACTCCTGGGTCTGAGGGAGGAGGAGGATCTGGGGGCCTGGGCTCCTGGGTCTGAGGGAGGAGGAGGAGGGGCTGGGGCCTGGACTCCCGGATCTGAAAGAGGAGGGGCTGGAGGCGGGGTGTCTGTGACTTCTAAATCCTGAGAAATGTACCTGGGAGCTTGCTCTCCAAGGAGTGGCACCCCACACCTGTGTATGAGGAAGGAGTGTGTGTGGACTGGGCTCCTGTGTCCAGGGGGAGGGGTGGGGGTCGGGGAGCTGCTGTGCAGGGACGGGGCGCCGAGGTGGGGAGAGCCTGCTACGCTGGCTCTGATGCGGGGAGGGGAAGTTTATTTCCCTGAGGCTGAGAGGCCTTCTGAGCCTCTAGGAGTGGCGGCTGAGACTGGAGCCTTTGTGCCCCGAGGGAGGACCTGGAGGGCGGGCAGGAAGCCCGTGTCCCAGCGCAGGTGGCTGGCTGGCTGGTGTGCTGGGCTGCTGAGGGCTCAGAACCCCGAGGTCTGAAGCTACATAACGCGGAGATTCATGTGGAAGATTTCAGTGGAATCTAATGGGCCACTGGACAGTTTAGAATCTGGGAGAGATGAATTGCTTTAAAAAACAAAACAAAACAGTTTTATGAGAGAGAGAGAGGAAGGGAGAGGGATAGATAGAAACATCTGTCAGCCCTAACCGGTTTGACTCAGTGGATAGAGCGTTGGCCTGCGGACTGAAGGGTCCCAGGTTCGATTCCGGTCAAGGGCATATACCCTGGTTGCGGCACATCCCAGTAGGGGTGTGCAGGAGGCAGCTAGTCCATGTTTCTTTTTCATCGATGTTTCTGGCTCTCTATCCCTCTCCCTTCCTCTCTGTAAAAAATCAATAAAATATATATTTAAAAAAAAAAAAGAAAAGAAAGATCTATCAGCTGCTCCTGTGCGCCCCCTACTGGGATCAAGCCCAAAGTCCGGCTATGTGTCGGGACTGGGAATCGAACCATTGACCTCTTGGTTCATGGACCACCCTTAACCACTGAGCCACACGGCTGGCTGGGCCAGGCTGGGAGCTGAATTTCATGAAGGAGGGGAACTAGCTGGCTGGGGTTCTGAGGGAGTTGGGTTCCATGTGGGGGAGGGGACAGGCAAGAGGAAGCTACACTTCCTTTGGGTCGAAGCTCTCCTGAGACTCCTGGTCTCTGAGGTGGGGGTGG
>NW_027645512.1:0-41665 GCF_951640355.1 Cnephaeus nilssonii | reverse complement strand
CAGACCGTCTGCTCCCCGCTGGGGTTGGGAAGTGGGGGGTCAGCCCACAGCAGAGCCCAGCCGCTTTCCCAGCTCAGGGAGCGAGCGGGTGGCCCGGGGGGGGGGCACTCGTGTGGCTGGTGAATCGTCTAATTACCAGGTTTGCCCCCCACCCCCACCCACAAAGGCGCCTCTGTCTTGGGGACGGCTTGTGCCCGGGCTGCTCTGCGCACAGTGGCCGTGGGCCCCTCCCAGCGCCGGCCCTTCAGGACAGTCCGGCAGGAGGCAGGCCGTCGGGCGTGGCGGGCTGTGGCTCACCCTACCGGCCCCCACGCCCCCGGCTGGGCGTCTGGTGGTGGGCGTCTCCCATGCCCCCTGCCCTCTGGGGCCCGCTGTCCAGGCAGGATTGAGGCTCAGGGTCAGAGGTCAAGGCCCCACCCTCCCCTGGGCTGCCCCTGGCTAGAGGCCCCGCCCTCTGTGTGGTCTGAAAGGATCCTGTGACCTGTGACCCTGCCCCTCGGCCACCTGTCCTGCCCCGCCTGCACCCCCTTCGCAGACTCTGGGTGAAAGGCCTCTCTGGCCCCAAGGGCACCCGGTGGCTGGGAGCGCGTCCTGGTGACCCCGTGGGGTCACCGCTCCCCGACGCGGCTGGGTTCCGGGGTCAGGGATGGCGCAGTGGTGGCAGGCTGGGTGCTGGGCACGCTGCGCTGGGGTGGGGGAGCCCGGGTGGTGTCTGGGGGGTCCGTGCTGCCAGGTTCCCTGTGCGGGTCCCCCGACTGCCTCTACGGGCTCGGATGGGCAGCGACATGTCCTTGGGCACCGAGGGGCTGTGCCGGGCCTCGGGCAGACCTTCCCTGGCGGCCCCGGGCGGCGTGGAGCCAGGCAGCTGCCCGAATTGACAGCCCCCAGAGCCTCACTGAGCGGCCTCGCTTTCCGCTCTCGGGGGAGGAAAGGCTGGGCCAAGCCGAGGGGAGGGGCGCGGCTCAGGCTGCCTGCCCACCGCCCGGCGCTCTCCTCGCCTCCCACCGGCCTTCCCCACCCTGGAGGGCCGAGGGCAAAGCCTCATCCCGGAGCCCCCCCCCCCTCGTGCTTATGGCCCTGGTGTGAGCCCAGGCCGGGACGCCCACGCCAGGCGGGGTGGCCCACGGGCATTCCCACCAGAGTGAGGGCAGCAGGGGGGTGGCGGGCCGGGGGCAGCGTGGAGTGGGGAGATCCCTGCGCTGGGGAGACCCTCGCCCCCCGAGAAAGCGAGAAAGCGTGTGCGAAGGAAACTCCCTGCTGCCCCCAGGACCGCCTTCCTGCTCCCGCCCGAGTGGGCGCCGCCTCTGTCAGACCCTCATCTCCAGAACCTGCCCCCCAGCCCGGGGACCCCCTGTGGCTGGGCCCCGGCAGGGGGCGTGTCGGGGACTTAGTGCAGCTGCCAGGGCGGGCTGTGGGGGTGCCTCTGCGTTCCCGGGGAATTCCTGCGGGTGACCCTGCAGCGGGCGGCCCTCCCGCCTCCCCCGCCTGCTGTGCCCACTGCCCCAGGGCGGTGAGCGCTGGCCGCCCAGGGCCTCGCTGTCGGGCAGATCCAGGGGATGTGTGCTGGCCCGCGCTCAGGGTTTTCAGGGTCCGGCCACGCCTGTCTCCCCTCCCGGCGGGTGATTAACGAGGGTCTGTGAGGAGGGAGCCCCGTCAGGGCCTCCAGGCTGCATTCCAGAGCAGCCGCCCTGCCCGGGCCAGGCGGCCTGGGCAGCGTCAGGAGCCAGGCCCGCTGATAACAGGGCGGGCGGGCGGCGGGGTCGGCCAGGCTGTGACTGGGGGGGCTGCTGCGCTGGTCCGTGTCCGGGAGCCAGGAGCCGCGGGGGGACGTCACCCCACCGTTCAGGGCAGGACACAGTGAGCTTCCGATTGGGGTTCCACGGTGCGGCCCCAGGGGTTCTGCTGTTGGAGTGAGTGAGTGGATGAATGAACGAATGAATGACACGTGGCGGCTCACTCACACACCTGCTGGCCCCCGTTCATCTGCCTCCCTCCGCCTCTCAGACCAGAGCCAGCTGACGGTGTTTCCCCCGCCCCCCCCCCCCCCCCCCCCCCGCATGCCCTGCCTGCCCTTCCAGAGCTTTCCCGAGCCCCAGGAAGGCTCCGGGAGCACAGCCACAGGGCAGGTTCGGCCTCACAGACCCCTCCTGGGCGGGTCCTGCCCCAGCCGGCCCCACCTGCCTCCCCTGCCTGCAAGGTCAGGACGGGCACGGGCTCCCCCTGGTGGCAGTGAGAGGCCAGAGCAGGCGCAGGGGGCTGCCTGGGATTTAATGTCGGTGGTGACCGCTCCCCAGGGACAGAGCGGCAGGCTCTCCTAACCGGCTCCTGACGCCAGTCCAGCCGGCAGCGCCTGGTGTCCCGGCTGAGGCCTGAGGGACACAGGTGGGAACGAGAGGATGAGAACCTGCCGGGGCCCCAGGGAAGAATGGGGAAGGGGGGTCTGGGTGTGCACCATACTCGTTCGTTCACTCACTCATTCATTGAGCCGTCCATCCCCGCCCTCGCTGTGGGCCGTGGAGGGGGCAGTAACCAGGGCCTGGCCGTGGGGTGGCTCTGTGCGCCTCTACAGTCCTAAACCTGACCCTGAGGCCACAGCTCCGGTTCCTGCACGGACCTGCCCTGTGGCTTCCAGTGATCGAGAGAGAGACAGGCGTGGCGAGGGTTTGGGCAGGCGGCACAGGCCACCGGGGGCGGGGCAGGGAGGTGTGTGCGTGCTCACACATGCCCTTTGCTGTGCAGGGCCCTGGCTGGGCTCCCTTCCCGGCGAGGCAGCGGTTGAGCTGATGAGCAGCGCGGGGGGGTGGGGGGGGCTCTGGGAAGTGCCCTGTGGGCCAGGGGAGAAGGGGTGCAGGTGCGAGCAGGCCAGAGGAGGGCAGAAGTCGGGGCGCATCAGGATGTCTCCTCAGAGGGCTCTTCTAGCCGTGCCCGGGGGGCTCGTAGGAAAACAAGCCAACGACCCCTGGTGAGTCCTGGGCGGGGCAAGCTGCCCGCCTCGCTGTGGCCTGGCCGCTCAGGAGCCAGCCCCGGGGGCTGCTGCCCGGCTCCTGTCCGGGCCGGGGCTGGTGTGCGGGGGCTCCGGCAGGTCAGGGCTTAGCTGGCCAGAGTGCAAGTGTGTCCAGCCCGCTTTCACCCGGGAGCACGGGAGTCAGCAGGGCATCGATCAAGGTGCTGGAGCTCAGCTGAGAGCTCATCTAGGGCACAGAGACATGCACGCACGCACGGACACACACATCTGTGTACGCAGGCACACATGCTCACACATGCACAACACACAGAGACACACACACACACTGGTGCACACATGCACAGGGTGCTCATGCACACTCATGCTTTTGCATACAATGCACACACATTTGCACACATGCACAATACATGCACACAGCACGTGTGCACATGCACAAACTCATGCACATGACGCACATGCTTGCGCACACTGCACGCACACAGCACACACGTGTGTGTGCACACAACACATATGTACTCATGCACATGTATGCACACATATAAGCATGCATGCACATGCACACACACAGAAGAGATGGGCTGAGTGTATGAGCCCTTCCCAAGCTACCCCCCCAGCGTGGGGCGCTGGCCCCCGGCTGCAGCGTCTGCTGAGCCAGAGCTGAACCGTCCCAGGAGCGAGGCCTCGGAGGGGAGTGGAGACCTGGACTTGGGGGAACCGAGGAATGTTCTTGGCTCCTTCTGGGCCCTTTACGTTTTGTCTGTTTTCTGGGAAACACATGGAAAAAGCCCCATTTCCACATTTTTGGAGGCTGATTTGTATAAACAGACCTGATAACGTTCAGAGTAAACAGAACTCCGTCCGCGGGCGGGGAAGCGCGTCGGCCGCGTGAGGCGCCCTGCCCGTGTGCCCCTCCCCCCTTTCCTCAGGCCCCGGCCGCCCTCTGAGCGGCGGAGGGCAGCTGCGGGGCGGTCGTGGGGGCCGCCTCCCACGGCGGGTCCCCAGGGTCTTCATCTCCACGGGGGCCGCTCAGTCACCCGGCGGCAGGCAGGTGTCTGTGTGACGGACAGCCTGCGAGCCCTTGGCCTCCTCGGCTTCAGCCCTGACGGTGCTGTCACCACCGTGCGGTGCTGGGGGCGTGGGGGCTGTGGTGGAGACGTGGGTACTGGGGAGGGGAGGGGCGGGGGGAGGGGTGCGGGGCTCACAGAACTCCAGTTTCTGCTCAGATTCCCATAAACCTGACACTGCTCTAAGGAATAAAATCTACGAATTCAAAACGAGACAAAATGAAACTTCTCAGCCTCACAGCCCGGGGGCCGGCCGGCCTGACCCCCTCCCCAGGGCGCCTCCCGGCCGGCTCCGGGCGGCCTCCTTGCTCTCCTGGCTTTGAGGCACGTGGCTCGGTGCTCAGTGCCTTCAGCCTCATTTCCTTTGTCTCCAGGGGCCACGCGCTCCCTGCTCTCCCTCTCTGCCTCCACCCCTCCCCCAAACCTCCCCTCGATTTCCAGTCGCTACCTTTGCCAGCGTTTGGACGCCGAACCTCCAGCGGCTCCCTGGCTTCTTTCTCCGCTGGGTCAGTTTCTGGGGCGGCCACCAGGGGGCGATATTGCGCCAGCACAGCTCAGTGCGTTCCCATTGGATGGACAGGAAAGGTGTGCCCTTCAGGCAGCGTCCAGCCGAGAAGGGCTCGCTCACCCAGCCCGACGGGAAACCCTGAGCTTTCGGAGCCAGTACCCCTGGGGGGCGCTGCAAAGCCTCCTTCGTGCGCGGAGCGTCCACGGGACTCCTTCCTACGGCCAGCTGTCCGGGGTCCCCGGCACGGGCCTGGCCTTCAGAACGGCGCGGAGCGCAGCCTACAGTCCACACACCCGCCTGGGCTGCCCCCCCCCCCCCAATCCCGTGGAGCGGGGCGGCCTCTGAGCCTGTCTGAGCGGCCTCGGCCGCTGGACACTCCAGGAGGCCTCCCTGATGCACCTGCTGCGCTTCCTCCTGGACCGCCCACCTCTTCTGGGCTCCCTCCCCCCATCGGTGGCTTCCCCTCCCTGCCTGACCTCTGGGGCCCGTGCAGGGGGGCTGGGCACCTGTCGGACGCTGCAGGTGCCTGCTGGGGGGGGGGGGCGGTGAGAGAGGAGGGCCCTCCTCCAGCTCCCTCTGCCAAGCTGAGGGGGTGGGTCCCGGGGCTGCACGGAATGTGCTGGCTGCCGGGGCGGGGCTCTGAGCTGCAGGAGGGAGAACCACCCGGTGCCCGGCCTGGCAGCCCCGCCCCCTTAGAGAGTGGCTGCCCTCCCAGCACCGACCCCTCCCTGGGCCGGGAGGCCGGGACACGAGGCGGCAGGAACTCCTCGCTGAAGAGGCGTGCTTCTTTCCCGTCTTAAAGGCGACGCTTACCCGGGAGCGGCCTTCGTTTATCTCTCGCTGCCGTGACACGGAGCCGCGAGGTGGTGCCTTCAGAGAGCGCGCCTCTATCCCCAGGGTTCTAGCGGTCCCGGGTTCCACCGGGTCTCACGGGGCTGAGGCCCGCCCCGGCAGGACCGGCTCCTTGTGGAGGCTCCTGGGAGCGCCGGCTCCTTCCGGGGTCTAGAGGCGCACGCATGCCTCGGCTCGTGGCCCCGTCCTCATGCTCAGAGCCAGCCTGGCGGCCTCTCTGACCCCTGACCCGGCCCCATGTCCTTGCTTCTCTCTCGGACTTCGCCTCTCCCGCCTCCCTCGCCTGCTGGGAGGCCTGTGGTGACACTTGGCCCGCCCACGTCACCGGGACACTCCCTTCGGCCCGCTCCGCCGCTCTGCAGACCGGACCCACTGGCCCTGGAGTGACAGCGCCCCGGCCCGGGGTTAGGATGTGAGTTTCTGGGGCCACAGTAAAAATGTGGGGGACAGGGAGAAGAGCTGCAGCGCTGTGCCCAGCCCGCTGCCCGGAGCTGCCGGGAGCCGGTGGGTGAGCCCCGACGGAAGCCGCAGGTGCCCTCCCTCACGGCTCTCCGCCACCCCTGCCGGCTCTGGCTCTGGGAGGAGGTAACCGCACATCTAACGCCATCCAGGGCGTGGTCCTGGGCCTGCCAGTTGCCATGGCAACCTCCTCAAAGGCGTGTGACATTTCCTACCTCGGGGAGCTCATGGTGCTCTCTTTGGACCAAGGAGTTCAGTCCGGGACCCGGGCAGCTGGCTTCACACACAGCTCCAGGTTCCCGAGGGCCACCGGCTCCATGGCCTGTCCCGGGAACCGGTGGGCGTGGGGGCCAAGCAGGGACCCTCGGGATGTCCCATCTGCACAGCGGAAATCACGCAGCGCCCGGGCGGGGTGGGCTGAGCACACCTGCTCCGGCTGCTTGGGGACCCTGGGATCCTGTCGACCTGGGGACAGAGCGGGCGGGAGACCAGGTGGGTTCCTGGGGCGGGGGGGGGGGGGGGAGGCAGCTTCCCGAGTTGGGGGGTGCAGGCGCTCCTCCTGAAGGATGTTTCCCGCGGGGGCGGGGCTGGGCCCCGGCTGCCCTCCTGCCTGTCCCACTTGGCCAGGGCCCCTGGGAGCGGAGGCTCAGCGTTGGCCCGAGAGCCTGGAGGCGTCTGGGACAAGCCGAGGCGGGTGCCACCTGGCAGTGCCGTGAAGGAGAGTGCAGGGGGTGGGGTGGTGCTCCGTGTGCCCCGAGGGGGCCCAGCGTGTCCCTGACGGCCCCACAGCCGCGGAGGGGGAGTGGGCAGGGGCTGGGACCTGGGCTGGGCTGACTCGGGCTGTCATTTCCGACCCAAATGGGATTAAATGCTGATGGGCGCGTGCTCTCCAGGGGCTCCCGCCGGCCCTCTGTCCTCGGGGCTGCCTGCCTCACCCGTCCCAGATGGGAAACTGAAGCCAGAGGCGTTGACAATGGCCGTGTTCGCCGAGCAGCTGGGATCCGTGCCTGTGGGACCCTACCCCCGCTTTCGGGCGCTGCCTAGCCTGGGGGAGCCGAGTGAGGGTGTGGGGGGCCTCCGAGCACAGCTGAGTCCGCTCCTGCCCGCCGTCAGGCCTGGGTGTAGGGCTGGGGCGATGCCCTCATCAGGGACCCTGCAGGGAGGAGACGGGAGGCCCCGGGAGCTCAGGATGGAGTGCCCCCCCCCAACCCCCGGTTTGGCCCAGGACACTGGGGACGCTGAGTTCGCACTCTGGAGTCCAGAACCGAGAGGACAGGTCTCTGCTGTGGGCGCGCCGGCCCGTGCGGCTGTCGCAGCGGCCCCACACCCTAACCCTCACCCTCACCCTCACCCTCACCCTCACCCTAACCCTCACCCTAACCCTAACCCTCACCCTAACCCTAACCCTCACCCTCACCCTCACCCTCACCCTCACCCTAATCCTAACCCTAACCCTCACCCTCACCCTAACCCTCACCCTAACCCTCACCCTAACCCTAACCCTAACCCTCACCCTCACCCTCACCCTCACCCTAATCCTAACCCTCACCCTCACCCTCACCCTCACCCTCACCCTCACCCTCACCCTAGTCCCCACCCCCGACACGGCCCCTCCTGCTGTGCCAGGACCCGCCCTCGCCGACTCCAGGGCATTGCTGGCCCCTGGTCAGAGCCCAGGCCCTTCTGCTCCTCGGCCCCGACCCGGCCCGGGGCCCGGGGACCACGCCTGCGCTGGGCCCCCTGCTCTGCCCGCCCTCCCATGTCCCCGCCCGTGCAGCTGGTCCCCCGGGGCACCCTCTCTTGGGCCGGCTGACCCAGGTGCTTCCCGCCTGGCGTCTCGTGTTTCTTGTCTGACCCCTGGGGTGCCTGCCCCCCAGGCTGGCTCAGGGCCCCCACAAGGGCCCCGTCTTAGCTGTCAGGGCTGGAACCCGTGCCCACGGCGTGCAGGGGTGTGGGAAGGGGGGACGCAGGCGGGCGGCCGTGGCAGAGCAGGCCCCGGCCCGTCCTGGCGGGAGGTGCGCGGGCATGGAGCCTGCAGAGCGAGCTCGCATGGGCCGGGCGTCCCGCTCCCCCGTGGAAGGAGGGGTGGCCGGTCTGGGGTGGAACATTCTTGGGGAGGTAGACAGCCCCCACCTCCTGCCCTGGGAAGGGGCTCCCCACCTCGGTGCCCCCTCCGGCACCCTCTTCCCGGACCGGGCCCTGCTGTCCTTCAGCCAAGCACAGAGGGGGAGGGGCTGTCCCCGCCTCTCTGGGGAGACCCCTTGGCGAGCCCCTGAAAGCTCGGGGCCCTTGTGCAGCCCCAACGTGGGCAGACCCGCCGCCGTACCTGCCGCCCCCACACCTCGTCTGTCTGCAGAGGCCTGCGCGGCCTCCCCGAGCCGTCTGTCGCCCTCGCCGCGATGCTGGGAGCCCTGCCTGCTGGGCGGCCCCGGCTGCGGGCAGGACTCGGCTCCTCACAGGCAGGGCCTTTGTTTACTTATTATTATTATTTAAAAACAGCTCTTTTTATCCATTTCAGAGGAAGGGAGAGAGAGAAATATCAGTGATGAGAGAATCACGCCCCCCGACTGGGGATCCAGCCCACAACCCGGGCCTGTGCCCTGACCGGGAATCGAACGGTGACCTCCCGGGTCATAGGTCGATGCTCACCCACTGAGCCACGCCGGCCGGGCACAGGCAGGGCCTTGAAATCCGGGCTCCTGACTGGTGGCCCACAGCTGGGGAGGGCGAGCGGGATGGGGTGACCGTCCCCACAGGCCTGGTGAGCAAGGCCTGGCACCCCCTGCCCACGGGCAACCTTGGCGGCCTTCCTGCGTGGCCCGGCCTCCGTTCGCAGTGAGCCTTCCCCACCCTCACGGGCAGGTGGGGACCCGGCCGAGCCCTGTGAGCCCCTCCCCCGCCTCTACTTACAGACTCCCAGCGGGGGAGGTGGCGGGGGCGCAGGGCAGGCGGCCTGGGGAGTGGGCCCGGGGGGCTGGTCCGCCCCCCACCCCGCCTCTCTCCTGAGGCCCTGCAGTGGGGTGTTTGCTCAGACGGGTGGGCTGGTCCCCACGCCGAGGATGGCACAGACCAGCGGTGGGCGGACACAGACCCCCGGGCTCAGCCCAGCCGGCGTGTCGAGGCCGTCTCTACCCGGGGCCCGGGGCCCAGGGGGAGGTGCTGAGCCGTGTGGCAGCCTCCACGCCGGGCAGCCGGGAGGTCTCGTGGGCTGGGCCCGCCCACCTGGCGGCCTGCCCTCCTGGCTGCCCCGCTGAGTGGCCGGAATGGCCGGCAGCTTCTGGGGTGCCTCGCCCACGGCCTGGCCTCTGTGCTGTCCCCGGGCCGGGCCGCGTGGGAAGCCCTGGGCGCCGACCCCGGACGGGCTGCCTCCGGCTGGCCCTGTGTGACTGCTAGGAATTCCCAGAAAATTCCCGCTGTTGGCCTGGGCCGGCCGAGCTGAAGTTCGCATTCCAGCGATCCCCAGGGGATTCCGCCACAGCCGTTCCCGTGGGACCCGGCCGCCCCTGCCCCTGACCTGCCTGGGGTCTCCTAGGGCCCTCCCCAGGAAGACAGCCCGTCCCGGCCACAGCGAAGCCCTCATGGGCCTGGGCGTGGGTCCGGGGCGCCACGCAGGGGCTGCTCCTGAGTGGCCGGGACGGTGACCTCCCGTGGCTGTGCCCGTGGCTGTGCCTGGTCTGCTGCACGCGGGTCCCCTCCTGTGCCCATCGCGTGGCACTCGCATGCTGGGGGGTGGCCGCTCGTCCGGGGTGCCGGCGGGACCCTGTGGCAGTTGCCGGGTTTGCAGGTGGGTGTCCCCCATGTGGGCCCGCCTGGAGGGTGGGTCTATGGCGAGGGGGTCGGAGGCCCTGGGGTGGCCGTGGCTGGGAGATCCCGCGCGCTCACGGCTTCTCCCCCCGCAGACGTGGATGAGTGTGCCATCGGCCACGGGGGCTGCGAGGGCCAGCGCCCACCTCGGGGGCGGCTGCAGGGGGGCGGCAGGGCCTGCTGAGGCGGGCCCGTCTGGCCACGCCCTGCCCCACGGCCACGCCCTACCCCACGGCCACCGCTTACCCTTAGGCTACTCTGAGGGGTCCTGGGTGGTGCCCAGTCCTTGGGGTCCTCCCTGCCGGACCCCCTCCCACGCCTTTAGGGGTCCACATCTCTCCTGAAGGGAGGTCGGGAGACTCAGAAACCTGACGTGGGTGGGGGGCCCTGGGGCTGTGCAGGGTGGGAGGCTGCTGTGCCTGGGGAGGTGCTGGTGGAGAGGGGGGGCAGCAGCTGGCAGAGTGCAGGCGGCTGGGAGTGTGTGGGGCACCCGTGGGCACCGTGCCCTGCCAGGGACCTGGAAGTGTTCACCAGCTCTGGGCTCACTCCGTACCCAGTCCCGTACCCAGCTCCGTACCCAGCCCCGTGCCCAGCCCCGTACCCAGCTCTGTACCCAGCTCCGTACCCAGCCCCGTACCCAGCTCCGTACCCAGCTCTATACCCAGCCCCGTACCCAGCTCCGTACCCAGCCCCGTACCCATCTCCGTACCCAGCTCTGTACCCAGCCCCGTACCCAGCTCCGTACCCAGCCCCGTACCCATCTCCGTACCCAGCCCCGTACCCAGCTCTGTACCCACCTCCGTACCCAGCCCCGTACCCAGCTCTGTACCCACCTCCGTACCCAGCCCCGTACCCAGCCCCGTACCCAGCCCCGTACCCAGCTCTATACCCAGCCCCGTACCCAGCTCCGTACCCAGCCCCGTACCCATCTCCGTACCCAGCTCTGTACCCAGCCCCGTACCCAGCTCTGTACCCAGCCCCGTACCCAGCTCCGTACCCAGCCCCGTACCCAGCCCCGTACCCAGCCCCGTACCCAGCTCTATACCCAGCCCCGTACCCAGCTCCGTACCCAGCCCCGTACCCATCTCCGTACCCAGCTCTGTACCCAGCCCCGTACCCAGCCCCGTACCCAGCTCTGTACCCACCTCCGTACCCAGCCCCGTACCCAGCTCTGTACCCACCTCCGTACCCAGTCCCGTACCCAGCTCTATACCCAGCTCTATACCCAGCCCCGTACCCAGCTCCGTACCCAGCCCCGTACCCATCTCCGTACCCAGCCCCGTACCCATCTCCGTACCCAGTCCCGTACCCAGCTCTATACCCAGCTCTATACCCAGCCCCGTACCCAGCCCCGTACCCAGCCCCGTACCCAGCCCCGTACCCAGCTCCGTACCCAGCCCCGTACCCAGCCCCGTACCCAGCTCTGTACCCACCTCCGTACCCAGCCCCGTACCCAGCCCCGTACCCAGCCCCGTACCCAGCCCTGTACCCAGCTCCGTACCCAGCCCCGTACCCAGCCCCGTACCCAGCCCCGTACCCATCTCCGTACCCATCCCCGTACCCAGCCCCGTACCCAGCCCCGTACCCAGCTCTGTACCCAGCCCCGTACCCATCTCCGTACCCATCCCCGTACCCAGCCCCGTACCCAGCTCCGTACCCAGCTCTGTACCCAGCCCCGTACCCAGCCCCGTACCCAGCCCCGTACCCAGCTCTGTACCCAGCTCTGTACCCAGCCCCGTACCCAGCCCCGTACCCATCTCCGTACCCAGCCCCGTACCCAGCCCTGTACCCATCTCCGTACCCAGCCCCGTACCCAGCCCCGTACCCAGCTCTGTACCCAGCCCCGTACCCAGCCCCGTACCCAGCTCCGTACCCAGCCCCGTACCCAGCCCCGTACCCAGCTCTGTACCCAGCCCCGTACCCAGCTCCGTACCCAGCCCCGTACCCAGCCCCGTACCCAGCTCTGTACCCAGCCCCGTACCCAGCTCTGTACCCAGCCCCGTACCCAGCCCCGTACCCATCTCCGTACCCATCCCCGTACCCAGCCCCGTACCCAGCCCCGTACCCAGCCCCGTACCCAGCTCTGTACCCAGCCCCGTACCCAGCTCCGTACCCAGCTCTGTACCCAGCCCCGTACCCAGCCCCGTACCCATCTCCGTACCCAGCCCCGTACCCAGCCCCGTACCCAGCCCTGTACCCATCTCCGTACCCAGCTCTGTACCCAGCCCCGTACCCAGCCCCGTACCCAGCCCCATACCCAGCTCCGTACCCAGCCCCGTACCCAGCCCCGTACCCAGCCCCGTACCCAGCCCCGTACCCAGCCCCGTACCCAGCTCTGTACCCAGCCCCGTACCCAGCCCCGTACCCAGCTCTGTACCCAGCCCCGTACCCAGCCCCGTACCCATCTCCGTACCCAGCTCTGTACCCATCTCCGTACCCAGCCCCGTACCCAGCCCTGCCATGGCTGGTAGGCTGTCAGCACAACCAAGAACAGACAGGAAGTTCCTGAGGGGGGGAGAGAGGAGGAGAAGGAGTGGGGGGCTGAGGTGGGAAGAAGGCAGGTGGCGAGGTGGGATGCCCCCTCACCCCTTCACCTGCCTGGCCCTGCCTGGCCCTGGCTGGCCGTGGGCTCGGGCGGGCGGGCTCGGGCATCTGTTTCCCCTCAGGGGGTCAGACAGTCGCTGTTGCCGCCTCTCCCAGCGCTTCCTTCCCGACAAGAGTGCTGTCTCCAGCTGGGGACCAGCTGGGAGCCGTCTGTCCTGTCTGTCGGAGGTCGGGGCAGGGGACGGCCTGCTGGGCGGGTCTAGGCGGGGTGTGGGGGTGCGCAGGGAGGCCTTCGTGACCCCTTGCTTACCCCAGGACCTGGGAGCCTGTGCCTCTGGGGGTGCAGGAGCCAGGGCTGGGTGAGGGGGGGTGCAGGAGCCAGGACTGGGTGAGAGGAGGGGGGTGCAGGAGCCAGGGCTGGGTGAGGGGGTGCAGGAGCCAGGGCTGGGTGAGCATCACCCGCCGAGCTATGGCTTCACTGTGACTCCCTTGTGTGAGCTGCGCCCCGTTGGTGTGGCAGAGCCCACTCAGGCCTGTACCCCGACTGCAGGACTCGCTGAGGGCAGGGGAGTTGGGCGGAGGGGAGGAGCACCCCTCCCTAGACCCCGGGTAAGGAGGGGCCCCCAGCTGCCAACCCCCCGTCTCCCAGCGGTGCCCTCTAAGGTCGGCTGACGCGCTGGTGTAGGGAATGAACCAAGGGTCCGAGGACATGCCAGGCCCAGGGCAGGCTCCCTGGGAGTGTCAGACGCCCCTCACCCTGGCCCAGGGACCCACGGTGCCCACAGAGCCCGGTGCCCACGGGGCCCACTCGAAGGACAGGACAGCCCACGACACAGCCTCCTCCTCCGAGGCTCTGACACCTCAGGTGCCCTTGGGGGATCCCGGTCCCCATCCCGGCTGCCGTGGGCACACTGCCTGGCCTTGTGGGCCAGTCTCATTGGGCCTTTTCTTCGTCGGGGTTCCTGCTGAGGGCTCCCAGCCCAGGGGGCTCCCCAGCCCAGGGGGCTCCCAGCCCAGGGGCCTTCAGGTTGGGCCTGGGCCTCAGCCTTCCCATCCCCTGGTCCTTTCGTTCCTCAGCCCTCAGAGCCTGTGGGGCACCCCCCACCCCTTGGCGTCTGGGGCCCCCGGCTCCCCCAGGAGGGCTTGTGCCGGGCCAGGGCCGTGCTGGGCAGCCCACAGGGGTCTTCGGAAGCGGGCTCCGGGCTCCAGGGCTGACCGGCCCAGCGCCAGGCCCGGCCCGGGGTCTGCAGGTCTGGGAACGAAGTCCACCCCTTGGCCCCGGGCACAGGTGGGCAAACCCACCTGGAGAGCTCCCTGGGGGTGTGGAACCCCTCAATCCAGGAGGTCTGCACCCCAGCAGAGCCGGCCGAGGCGGATGGGGATGAGATGACCAGCAGGGGGGCCAGACGGGAGGGAGTGGCTCAGACCTGCACCCGCTGCTGCGGGCCTGGCCTCCCCCCTCGCCCCGGCTGGCTGACGGCTCCGCGTTGGGATGCCTGGGGCTCCGAGGCACCCCGTGGTGGGGGCTCTGCGGAGCGGCAAGTGCCTGCTGTGGTTGCTCTGTCCCCCTGCAAGCCGGGCCTCCCCTGAAATGGCGGGGGCTCAGGGGCGGCCACTGGCCACGTGCGAGCAGAGCCAACAGGAAATCAGGGTGTTCCGGGGGAAGCCGCTCTGATGGCTCACACGGGAGGGCGCTGCGCCCAGCTGATGGCGGCTGGTGCCGGGGCCTGTGAAACCCGGCCACGCGGGTCCTGGCCGGAGGGCGCCTTGGCCCTCACTCCGGAGTGGCCAGGCCCAAGTGGAGTGTGTGTGTGCGCGCGAACACGTGTGTGAGCGTGAGTATGTGAGAGCATGTGTGTGTGAGCGTGTGTGTGAGAGCGTTTGTGAGCATGTGTGTGAGTGTATGTGTGTGCACATGTGAGCGAGCATGTGTGTATACGTGTGTGATCGTGTGTTTATGTGTGTGTGAGTGTGTGTGTGAGTGTGTGTGTGAGTGTGTGTGTGTGTGTGTGTGAGTGTGTGTGTGAGTGTGTGTGTGAGTGTGTGTGTGAGTGTGTGTGAGAGATGTTCTGGGAGACCCTCCTGGAGCAGGCGCCGTGTGCTTGCTCACCGGAGCGGCCAGTGCCCCCGGGAGGGCGTGTCCCAGGCGAGGCTGCTTCCCCGTGGGGCGTGGCTTGGGGGCCAGTCCTCCCCAGGCCTCGGGCAGGCTCTGACCCGAGGCTCACAGGTGGTGGGTCCCGGGGGAAACGTGGGGTCCAGGGCAGAGCCCGTCCTGGCCGCCCAGCTCTCCGTGTGGCGCCTCAGGGGAAGCGGCTCCAGGCTGGAGTCCGGGAGGCCCTGCATGGGTGACTCTGAACCTCGGTCTCTTCTTCACCTGGACCAGGCCCGAGGAGCACTCCCGCCTCAGGGCCCTCGGGGGCTCCAGGGAAAGCCTGCGGCCAGGCCCAGCGCCTGCAGCGGCTCCCAGCCCCCCGCCGGCTTCGGGGGTGCAGGGGACGGAGGGAAGGGCTGCCCCAGGGACCCCGCTCCCACCTGGGCCTTGGGCACTGCCCTCTCCTCCACCTCACCATCTGCTCTTGACCAGGCCCAGGGGTTGGGGCTACATCAGGTCTGGGGGTGACCCGGGGACCAGGACCCTAACCAGGCCCAGGAATGGAGACCTACATCCAGTCCCCATCAGGCTGGCACCTGTCCCCTCCCCTCCCCTCCCCTCCCCTCCCCTCCCTGTCTGGGCCCCGAAAGCCCGGCTGTCACACTGGCTGGTGTGTGGCCTGGGGACCCTGTGCCATTGGAGTGGGGACTTTGGGCCCCTTCCCAGGGGCAAAGAACGCCACCGGGGAAAATCGGGTGTCTCTCCGTGGGGGGGCGGGGGGGTTGCCAGGCTTGGGGAGAGGCGTCCAGGCCTGCCTTCCCCCCACACCAGGGGCGGGATTCTGCTGAGACCCTTTAGCCCCCTCCTTCCAGGAGATGAGGCGGCGGGACTGCGGGGGGGGGGGGGGCGGGGGGCGGGCAGGCAGCAGCTTTCTCCCTGTGAGGACGCCGCCGCCCAACATGGAAACGGCGCTCATTCCTGGGGGCTCGGCATTCCCCCCACGTCCCCCCACCTTTTCCCATCCCCTGCTGCTCCTTGGCTCTGGGGGCGTCCAGGGCAGGGCTGGGGTCCTCGTCAGGGTGTCCACGAAGCCTGTGGGCCTGAGGCCTGGCCCCCAGTCCCGCCCGGCTGTGACACCTGCTCCGGGCGGGCAGGTCCCCTCCGGGGGGAGCCCTTGTCCGAGGTGCGCGTGCTCAGCGCGCCCAGGCTGCCCCGCCTGCCCGGGTGGACGCGGGTCCAGTCGTGTCTCCGTCTGGGAAAGGGGCCCGGAGGCTGACAGGCACTCCTCACACCGCAGCCTGGCGGGACGGAGCTGCCCGGGCTGGGTCCCCTGGGGGAGCCGGAATGTGGGGAGTGATAAGCCGGGAGGAGGGCGCCCGGCTCGGCTGGGTCAGGAGGCCTGGCTGACCGGGGCCAGCTGTGCTGCCTGGGGGCCGGCCGGGGCTGCGACGGGGGGCAGGGGGGTGGCTGGGGCCCTCGGCTGGCGCCTCCTTCTCTGGCTGAGGCTCGCCCTGCCCCGTGGAGCCAGCGTGGACTGGCCTTTGGGGGGAAAGCCCCGCCTTGTTCCCAGGAAGGTCGGCATCAGGCCCCAGGCCGGGCCCTCCGGCTGGCTGTCCCCCCGCCTAGTCCTCAGGCAGGATGGGGCCGTACCGATGAGGCGTCTGCGGCAGGGCGCCCCCTCATCCCCCCCCGGCCCTCACCTCCCCGTTGGAGGCGCTGAGAGGGGAGCCTTCCTTCCCTGGCTCGGCTGAGTCCGGCCCCTGGTGACCGGATGCTGGCAGGTGCCTTCTTGGTCGAGGCCAAGGCGGGAACAATAACAGCGCAGTGAGCCAGCTTTCCGCGCGACAGAGAGACCAGGGGCCGACCCGCCCCCAGCCCAGGCCCTGGGCAGGTCCCCAGGAGGGGACCCCAAGACGGGCAGCCTGCAGGCAGGCGCCTAAACCAGAGCTTTGGGCGAAGGTGTGGACGGCACAGAGGACGGGGGAGGCGCAGGGCCACTCCGTCCCGGAGCCCCGGCCTCGGGCCTCCAGCCGGGGCCCGGCCCCTGACCGGACTCCCTGCTGTCTGTGTCCTGGCTGCGTCTTCTCTGTCCCTCCCCCTTCCCTGCCACACCCCCGGGGCCCCGAGTCCTGCGATCAGGTTCGGCCCCCAGGTAGGAAGAGGGCAGCAGCGGGGTGACTGGGGGTCCAACAGGCCGTGGGGTGGCTGGGAGCAGGTCTGGCTGTGTGCCTCGGGGCTCCACGGCTCGTGCCTTCTGCCCGTTGGGTGCCTGCCGTGGGGCAGAAGTCCCCATGGCGTTCAGCCCTCCGTGGCCTGTCCGGCCTCTGCACGGGCCGCCCCGGCCCCCGTGTCCTCTGACAAGCAGGTCTTTGCTCCCTGCCCTTCCTCGACTGTCCCGAGGCCACTCCCCCCGGGAGCCTTCCCCGTCTCCTCTCCGGAGTGTGTGTGAGCCCGGGCCGGGTGCCCCCTGTGGGCTCTGCTGCCTGGCGCTCAGGTGACCCAGTGAGAGCCAGGTCTTCGTAGGTGTGTCCGTGGTGGGGGCCATGCCCATGGGGGCCATGTTGTGGTGGGTGGCGTGTCCGTGATGGGGCCGTGCCCATGGGGGCCATGTTGTGGTGGGTGGCGTGTCCGTGATGGGGATGTGCCCATGGGGGCCATGTTGTGGTGGGTGGCGTGTCCGTGGTGGGGATGTGCCCATGGGGGCCATGTTGTGGTGGGTGGCGTGTCCGTGGTGGGGATGTGCCCATGGGGGCCATGTTGTGGTGGGTGGCGTGTCCGTGGTGGGGATGTGCCCATGGGGGCCATGTTGTGGTGGGTGGCGGGTCCGTGGTGGGGACTGTGTCCATGGGGGCCATGTTGTGGTGGGTGGCGTGTCCGTGATGGGGCCGTGCCCATGGGGGCCATGTTGTGGTGGGTGGCGTGTCCGTGATGGGGCCGTGCCCATGGGGGCCATGTTGTGGTGGGGCGTGCCCATGGGGGACCATGTTGTGGTGGGGCGTGCCCATGGGGGACCATGTTGTGGTGGGGCGTGCCCATGGGGGACCATGTTGTGGTGGGTGGCGTGTCCGTGGTGGGGCGTGCCCATGGGGACCATGTTGTGGTGGGTGGCGTGTCCGTGGTGGGGGCCGTGCCCATGGGGGCCATGTTGTGGTGGGGACTGTGCCCATGGGGGCCATGTTGTGGTGGGTGGCGTGTCCGTGGTGGGGACTGTGTCCATGGCGGGGACCGTGTCAGCGTTCTGGGCCCAGGCGCTCCCAGCTGGACCCGTCTCGCCGTCTTTGCGTGGCTATGAGAGTCTGGGCAGCAGAGAGCCCGGGCCGGGGCTCGTCACGCGCTCACACATGTGCACACGTGTTCGGAGGCCTCCCAGGCTCTGGGTTTGGCTCTCGACAGCACCCCCTGGACAGTGACCAGGCCTTGGGTGTCCGCGTGGGGCTGGGTCCCGATGCCCCAGGGGAAGAGCGCGGTGATGCAGGCAGCCCCCCCCGGACCCCCCGGGGCCGTGTGCGTCAGAGGGGGCTCCCATTTCCGCCCGGCCCAGCCAGGGGCTGCGGCAGCCGAGCTGTCAGAAACGACCTGGTTTTGATTTTCCTTCCTCTGCCTCGGTGAGGGCTGAGGCGGTAATGGCTTTACCATGAGGCTGACGGGAGGTCCGGCTGGCGCTCCGTTCCGGAACCGAGTCCGAGGCGGCGGCCCTGGGACGGGCTGGGGCCTCCGGAGCCGCCTGCTTGGTCTCCGTGGAGGCAGGGTGGACCGTGTGGGACCCACACCCGAGACGGACCCCTGCTCTGGGCTGGACGTGGGACGACGGGGGGAAACGGCCAGGCGGGCCTGTGGCACCTGGACCCGGTGGTGAGGAGGCTCCGGGCGGGGAGGCCGACTCACGCTGAGCCTCGTGGACACGCCTCCGTCCGGCTCCTTCATGGCCCCCCACACTGCTGGGTGGTCTGTCCTGCGTAGGGCCCTGCCCCCGAGGCTCCCCAAAGGCACCCACACTGCCTTCTCAGCCTTCAAGGCCCACCAGCCTGCCCCAGACCAGTCACGTGACCTGCCCGACCTCAGGGGAGCGGGAGAGGGTCCTGTCGCCGCACTGTCACGGAGGTCGTGTCGGTGAGCACCGAGGGACAGGAGCCACGGGGTGGCCCTGCCGAGTTCCGCTTCCTGGCCCCCGGGCCCGGGACATGGCATTCTGCCCCTGAGCTCCCTGCGGGGGGCCTGCCGTGGATGGGCCGGCGCTCAGTGAGGCGTGGCATCTGGGGGTGGCATGGGCCTCGCCCAGCCGGGGCCCTGGCGGAGGAGGCGTGGGCCCGCGGGAGGAGGGAGGCTGGGCCGGGGCGGGGACAGCCGTGCTGCTGACACAGACGTTCCGTGTTTCCCCATCGGGAAGGCATTTCCCAGACCGCGGCCAGACCCACAGCCCCGGGCAGGGTGCGCGGCGCAGCGCGGGAGGCCGCGGGGGGTGGGCACCGTCTGGGCTGCCCGCGGCGTTCCGGACCTGGCAGCTGCTGCCCCTCACGGCCATGCCTGAGTCCAAACACCCGGCCTACTGGGCACGGAGGCCCAGAGCCTCCTCCCGAATGTAACCCTCCATTGGGCGGGGAGACCACTGCACCCCAGAACCGTGTCCAGCGCAGAGCGGGCACACAGGTCGTTGAGTGACAGGCATGGGTGTGTGAGTGAGTGCGTGAATGGGTAAGTGTAGAAAGACCGGCCAGGTGTGGGGGCGCACAGAGGCGGCGGCAGCTGGTCTGGGGGTGCTTTGCGGAGAAGGTGATCTCTGAGTTGGTGCTCGGGGGCTGTGGAAGTGGGGGCTCCCCTGGGCCAGGCCACCCAGAGGCTGGAGGAGCCAACATCTGACCAGACTTCCTGGAAACCTCTGCCCAGGGTCCAGCTCGGACTGAGCGAGGGCCCGTCAGCGGGTTCCGGGGGACAAACCAGGGGTGCGGCCGGGACACCGGGGACAGCGGGCGAGCCACAGACCGTTTCTTCACAGCACCCCCTCCAGCAGGTTCCCTGTCCCTCCACTCAGACCCCTGAGGACACCCCAGGTGCCAGAGGGAGGCCCCGGGTGCCAGAGGGAGGCCCCGGGTGCCAGAGGGAGGCCCCGGGTGCCAGAGGGAGACCCCGGGTGCCAGAGGGAGACCCCGGGTGCCAGAGGGAGGCCCCGGGTGCCACAGGGAGACCCCGGGTGCCAGAGGGAGGCCCCGGGTGCCACAGGGAGGCCCCGGGTGCCAGAGGGAGGCCCCGGGTGCCAGAGGGAGGCCCCGGGTGCCACAGGGAGACCCCGGGTGCCAGAGGGAGACCCCGGGTGCCACAGGGAGACCCCGGGTGCCACAGGGAGGCCCCAGGTGGGCAGCCCTCAGGGTGGGACCCACGAGGGCTCTCAGGCTCTCGAGGACTTCCTTCCAGGACAGGAAGGACGGCGCTCCCTGTGCCCAGACTTGTCGGGGCATTTGCAAGCCTGGCTGCGCTGCAGGAGCCGCCCCTGAACGTGAATTGCTTTCCTATTGGCCGAGTTCCTCCTCCCTGGGCCCGTGGGCACGGTGGCAGGGGGCACACCTGGTCCCGTTCTCTTTTCCAAGTCACCTGTGTTCCATGGCGTCAGGACAGGGCGTCAGGCCACAGTCCGCCCCTCCCCCCACCCCGCTGCTGGTCTCATCTGGCCCCTGCCCGCTGTACAGATGAGGAAACTGAGGCTCCGCGGGGTCCTGGGACATGTTTGTGCCCCCAGACCAGGCCTGCTTGTCCTCTGCTGGGCGCTGAGGACTTGGGCCCCGAGCAGCCCACCTGCGCCTGGGGAGGCCCTGGGAGGGAGGGACCCCCGCTGAGGCCGGGATGGGAGTTGGAGTCCAGGTTGGTACAAAAGGGTGGTGGCAGAGTGACGGCCAGCGGGCCTGTGTCCCAGCAGCTTCTGAGGTGGCGGCAGGCCTGGCGGGGTGTCAGGGTGGGGCACCAGCGGCCGCCCGGGCTGCACAGCGGCTTCCAGGGATGCCCAGCGGCTGTGGCGCTGATGACCCAGGGGAGGGCCATTTTGGACAGAGCTGGGGCCTAGGCCTGTGCCCTCGGGTAACATGGGGACCAGGGGTCTGGGGTTAGAGGCGTGGCCAGAGCTTTCTAACAGGGGTGGGGGGTGGGGAGAGCCAGCCAGGCTCCCCTGGGTTCTGGGAGGGTGTGGCCAGACTCTGCGAGGCTCCCTCCGGGCACAGCCCTGGGCCCTGTGGGTACCTACCTGCCTGGGCCCTGTGGGTGCGGCCCTGGTTTGGGGGTTACAGGCATCTTCACCCCCAGGATTTCCACGTTGGTGGGGTGGCCCCAAAGGGCCTGCTGCTCCCAGCCCCACCCCCCAGCCTGTCAGAACAGAGCCCCATGGCCCCTCGGGGAGGGCGGCCTCCTCTGCTTTTGGCGCTGGGAGCACGCGGCTGTGTCTGTGTCTGTATGTGCCCGACTGCAGGGTTCGGTGTCTCGCGTGCATGTTTGCACGCGTGGGCCTGTGCGTACACATGTGTCTGAGTGTTTGCTGGGCCCCGGGTGCCTGCGTTTGTGCGCGGGGCTGTCCCAGTGCGGGGACCCGGCGGGGACTCTGCGGAGGAATGCTCTGTGGGCTAAGCCTGGGGGACCCGGCTGCTGTGGGGGCGGCGGGGCGGGGCGGGGCGGGGGCGGAGCCGGGGCGGCCCCTCCTGCGCCTAGGATTTGGCCTTTACCTGTGGGGGGTGGGGGGTGGGGGGAAAGCTGAGAACTTAAAAGGCGAGGGGCGGGGAGGCTGGGCGGAGCGGCTCCTGGTGGCGCCCAGTGGAGCCCGCGGCACGGCTGCTGGAGCGGGGAGCCGGGAGCGGGGAGCTGGGAGCCGGGAGCGGAGCCCAGCCTCCCACCTCGCGCAGCGCACGGCCATGGGGGTGTCCCGGCGCCGCAGCGGTCTGGCCGCGCTCTGGTGCCTCGGGTTTCTGGGGGGCCTGGCGCGCGTGGCGGGCACGCACTACCGCTACCTTTGGAGGGGCTGCTACCCGTGCCCCCTGGGCCAGGTCGGCTACCCGCTGGGCGCGGGGGACCGGAGACCAGGTGGGTGCCGGGCGCGCTCTGCGCGGGGCGGGGCGGGGCGGCCTTTCTGTCTCTTTTTGAAGTTTGCGCGGCGCTGACAGCCCGAGGGCCGGAGGGCGGCGCGGGGCAGCCAGTGCCCAGTCCGCGGACATTCCTGCCCTCCTGGGCGGGCTGCTGACGGCGGGGTGGCCGCCCGGCCAGAGGGAAGGACATCCCCCAGCCTTTGCGAGGGGCCCCGCCGGCAGCTTTGGGGTGCATCCAGACGCAGGCTCAGGAGAGAGGCCCCGGGCGGGGAGCCTGCTCGCGTCCAGGGTCCTGGGAGCCGGGCCCCGGGTCCCCTGTGGAGGCGGCAGGTACTCTCCCCCCCTCCCCCCTCCCCCCAAGCCCAGTGAGCTGCGGGGTCAGCTGAGAGGACAGCAGCCCAGGGGGAGTGGGGGCACCCTGCCCTCTCCCCGAAGCTCAGATCTGGTCCCCATCAGGCCAGCCTCCCTGCAGGGCGCTCCTGGGAGCTCGGGCCAGGGATTGGGGTGGGGGTGGGGGTGGGAGTGAGGGTGGGGGTAGGGGTGGGCTTCTAGTGAGTCCTCACCTGATCCCCGGGGCAGCGGGCCCTCCAGGTCCCCAGGGCCGCTCTGTGCAGTGCACGTGGCCACCTCGGAGACACTGGCCCTGCTCCACTGTCCCCGGGGCCAGTCCCCGCCCTCCACGCCAGAGGGCACAGAGCCCCGGGCTGCAAGCTCGCCTGCCTCTCCTGCCAGCGGGGGGCGGGGGGGGGTGCGAGCAGGCTCCGTCCCCACGAGGTCCCCGGGCCAGGCCAGCGCTGCCGCTCCGAGGCCGGCCCTGGATGCCAGGAGACTGTGTAGCCTCCAGTGTGGGGTGGGCGGGGCTGGGCTCAGGGGAGCTGGGAGGCCCTGCCCTGGGGCCTGCTTGGGCTTGTGAGGGGCGAGGGGACCGGCCCTCGGATGGTGGGTGCACTCTCCGGGGTGAGCCCTGTGGCGTGTTGGGGGGAGCAGGGCTTGCTAACCGCTGACGGGGCTCCGTCCCTGAGGCCCAGGGGCTTCGGCACGGGCTTGTTTTGGGGGTCTCTGTCGGGGCAGCTGGTTCGACCTTGGCTGTGGGCTCCTGGGCGGGAGCTGGTGATGGGGGACGGTTGGTAGAGACCCTACGGCCCCCACAGCCTCAGGATGGGCTCCCCGAGGCCCCAGCTCTGCAGGCGCCACAGGGCCAGAGGGCGCCCAGGGGACCCAGCCCGTGCCGGCGTGATGTCACCGCTCCAGTGTGTGTGGCATGTCTGGGGCTGCCAGAGGTCTCCGTCACGTCTGTCCGCTGAGGGCAGTCAGAGGACCGGGCGTTCCGCAGCGCCGGGCCCGCTGGTCCTTACAATGCCCGCGGACTGGCCGCTGCCGCCGGCCAGAGGGCTCCGCCAGGGCATGCCGAGGCTTCAGGGCCGGGCATGGCGGCGGGGCCGGGGCTGGAGGGCGAGGCAGGTCCCGGCTGCCGGCAGTGCCGTTCTGGGGTGGGAAGGGCCGGAGTGGGGTTTCCCAGGGGCTGGGCTGGAGGCGGACGGAGTGCACACGCTCCCTCCACGCAGCAGGCGCAGGAGAGCTGGCCCTGCGGGCGGCAGGTGTGACCGGGAGGGAGGCTGGCTCTCATGGACGCAGGCCTGACCCCCCCCCCGCCCCCCCCCCCGCCACCTCCTCTGCCCGGACTGTCCTCACTGGTGTCCTTGTGGCCGTGGGGCTGCTGGGTCAGTCCGACGGGCAGCTGCTCCTCGGGGCCCCCTGCGCCCTGGACGGCGGTGCAGCCCCGCGGACGTGGCCCCGGGCAGGCTCAGCCCGGCCAGGTGTCCGCGGGCCTCAGGGGTGTCTCTGCTCTGGGCCGGGTGCCCTGCCCCCTGGGCCGGTCTCTCCTTGGCCGAGCGGCTGGAGGGAGCCCGGGGGGAACGTGATGCCGCCTGCTTGCCCAGCGCCGCCTCCGGGGGTCACATCGGGGGGCACATCGGTGTCCTGTCCCGGCTCCCCCTGCCTGCCACCCCCCAGACAGCACACGAGGCACCCCTTCCCCCAAAGCACTCCCGCACCCGGTGCTGCCGGCCTCCCTGCCCCCAGCGTGGGCCAGCCCCTCTGCCCGCTGCCCCAGGGGACTTTCCCACGGAGCCCTGGGCCTGAGACCTCCCACCACACCGGTTCCCTCTGCGCCCCCAGCCTCTTGGGGCTCTTTGGGGGCCGTTAACTTCTTTCCTCTAAGCTCCTTCCTGCGCGTCCTCCTGGCTTCGTCCGAGGACCCCGGTCACCTGGTGCCGGTGGAGAGGCGTGCCGCACCTGCCCCCCTCTCTGAGGGGCCTGGGAGGGGCCTGGGTCTCCCCAGAGTGGACATGGCTGTGCACGGAGCAGAGGGTCCTGAGCCCCCGGCAGAGACCCTGGGTTCCGCGTGCCGTTTCTGGAGCTCCAGGCGTGTTCTTAGCGTGTGGGCTGGTGGCAGGTCCATGCGTGGGAAGCATAGCCTGGGGGGCTCGGGGACGGCGGGGGGACCCTTCCCCGGTGTCACCTCCGCACCCGTCCCAGGTCTGCTCAGGTGGCTGCAGCTCGGGGATGGGAGCCGGGCGGGGGGTGCGTGGGGGGTCAGGGGGGCGTAGGGGGTGAGGGGCGGCGTTCCCTGGGTGGCGCTGGAGGGCGAGGGCACGGACTCAGTGAAACATCGGCCAGAATTAGGGGGAACCTCGCTCTGCAGCCACTGGGAGCATGTTGTCTGCCCCCGAGGTTTCCCCGCAGCTGAGGACTCGCCCCAAATCCCTTTTCCTCTGATGGAGCCGCACGGCCACTGGGCCTTCCCCGGCGAGGCCGGCCGGCGGTCAGGGCCTCTTGTCCTGGGCGGGGTGCCGGGCTGGTAGGTGCTCGGCTGGTAGACCCTCAGGAGCGAGGAGCATCGACGGGTGTTCCCTGGACGGCGCCTCCTGGCAGCCCTCCCAGACTGCTCCGGCCTGAGGGGCAGCTGCCGCGCTCCAGGCCCCACTGTTTCCCTGTCCTCTGAGCAGAGGCCTGTTCCTCCCTCTCGCTGTGTCCTGGGGGCCGGCGGTCCCTCCTGGCTCAGCCCCACACCCTGGCGCTGTGCCGCCTGTGCCACCTGCCGTCCTTCTGTCTGGCTGCCCTGAGGCCCAGCGGGGCAGGCGTGGGCTTGGAGGCAGGGCGAGAGGCGAGGGCCGCCGAGCCCCCACACCTCTGCATTGCTGAAGAAAGAGGGGCCCTCATGAGGTGCAGCCCGGAGCCCCCAGTCCTGGGGAGGGTCTCTCCACCCTGCTGCTCCCTCAGCCTCTGCCTTGGCCCAACCTCTGCTCCCCGTGTTCCGGCTGACCCTGCAGGTCGGGGTCCTGCGCCTCCAGCCAGGCGTGGGGGACAGGCCCCCCTTCTCTCCTGTCTGCCTGGCCAGAGCCGGTGAGGGGTGGGGGCGGGCTGCAGGTGTGACGAGACGGAGGGTCTGGGGCCTGGGCGGTGCCCTCAGTGGGGGTGAGCGGACCCGGGGCCAGCACAGAGCGGGGGCAGCCGGGTGGGTGCTGGCTGTTAACCCTCGACCCTTGTGCCCAGATGTGGACGAGTGCCAGGCGCACAACGGCGGCTGCCACCACCGGTGTGTGAACACGCCCGGCTCCTACCTGTGCGAGTGCAAGCCCGGCTTCCGGCTCCACGTGGACGGCAGGACCTGCCTGGGTGAGCTCCCCGGGCCCGCGGCCTCTCCCAGCCTGGCCTCGCTGGGCCCTGCCCTGCTGGGTGCGCCCAGGTCTGGGCCAGGGACAGCGCTGTTCCAGGGCCCCGTCCAGCGGCGTGTGGGAGGCCGAGGGCCCGGCCCGGCCTGTCACGGTCCTTCCAGCCCCGCTCCCAGGAGAGCCGAGGCTCAGGTGAGAGGAGAGGTCCCCAGGGCCCGGCTCCCCCCTGGGCTGGGCCCTGTGACCGGGGCCTCGGACCGTCTGCAGCCACGCCTGGCGGGCTGGGATGCCCAGGTGGCTCCCCTGGAGGGGCGTGTGCTCTCGTGACTTGGGAAGGGCCCTGGGCTGCAGCCGAAGCCACCGTGGCCCGTCAGCGGGGACCAAGGCTGGCCGTGCAGCCCCGAACTCCGGGAGGCTCATGCTGGGCCGTGGGAGGCTGGTCGGGAAGCCGGGCCTGGGGGTGGGGGTGGGAGGTGGGGGGCGGGGAGGCCACTCATGCTCTGCAGGCTGGGCTTCCCGGGCACCAAGAGCCCGGGGGTGCGCTGTCTCGGGCGGAGATACTGAGCAGTGGGACCCTGACCCCCCTTCCTCTGAGGGCTCTTTGGCCGTGGGGAACAGCCCCATGGGGAATGGGCCCGGTGGAGGTGCCGGCCCCAGACTGTGGCCCCTGCCAGTTCGGGGAGAAGGGGTGAAGGGGAGGGAGCACCAGGCACCCACTGAGGTAGAGGGTGAGGGGCTGGAGGCCGGGAGTCTGGTGTTGAGCGGTCAGGGCCCTCCCCTGCTCTCCCCCTCCTCCTCCCCTCCCCCTCCCCCTCCCGCTGGCTCTGGACACAGGTGCGGGGGGCACGGGCTGAGCCCTCCCTGCTGGCTACTGTCTGTGAGGCCCCGAGGGGTCGTTCTCCGGGGCAGGGAGCGAGATGCCCCTTCTTCCCACCCTGGAGGCCGCGAGGGCTGGGGGGCTCCGAGGGCCCCGTCCTGCCCGCCTGGCTGCCGTGTGGCAGGCGGCCCGCCAGCCCCGGGGGGCCCCCCAGCGCACTCACATGTCCGGGCTGCTGCTGGGAGCGAGGCAGCTGCCCCGTAAAGCCTCCCGGGGCGGAAAGTGGAAACAGATGCAGGAATGCTGTGGTGTGTGGTGTGCTGCAGACACAGCCACGGGGCAGCCCCGGCTGCTGCCCACGGGCGGGAGGGCTCCGGGGAGCCATGGCCACGCGCTCTTTGTCCTCGGGGCCCCGGGTCTCCCCGGATGTCCTTCCCACGCCCCGCGGGCAGGTTCTCCTTGGAGGAGGGCGCCTGTGGGGGCTGGGCCTGGTGGACACCCACGGGCCCCTCCCTGCCGTGGCTCCCCGTGAGGGGCCTGGGTCTGGGACACACTCTCCCGCCCCCTCGTCTCCCCACCTCGCTGATGGGGGCCTCCAGGAGACACTGCGGGGTGACAGCCAGCAGCCTGCAGAGGGGAGGTGCCCTTTGGGGCTTCGGGGGACCCATCGTGGCCTCTGAGCGTGGCCTTGGGCTGCTGCTTCGACGGGGTGGGCCCTGGTGCTTTCTCCGGGGACTGGGCAGCAGGGACCCGCTGGCAGGCGTGCGGTGTGACGTGGGGCTGGTGCCACCCTGCGCGTGGCCCTGGCACGTGGCTCCGGCGGCCGTGCACACGCCTATAAGGGAATTACGTCCTGGGTAGTGCCGGGGCCCCGTCCGCGGGGGGACGGGCAGGATGCACAGGGCTGAACAGTGAGGGACCCCGAGCTGTCTGGGGCGGGCAGAGCCAGGTGAGTCTCTCCTCCTGGCCCAGCTGGCAGCCACCCTCCTGGTCCTGCCGTCCTGGCCCTGCCCCCAGCGGGAGGAAGGGCTGCGGATGGCCGCTGACCGCACATGTGACCGCACGTGGGATGAGGCGCTGGGGTGTAGAAGCCCAGCCAGTCTGAGGGCAGTAATTACGGAACCCCAGGAAGCCAGTCCCGAGACAGCCAGCTGGTGGAGGCTGCCTCAGGGGCAGCTGGGGCTCGGCCACCATTGGCGGGCTCACCCCCGGCCAGCCTGCCTCACCCAGCCCCCGGCTGGCCAGCTCGGCTGGCCTTGTGCCAGGCCTGGGGGCCAGGGCCTTGCCGCGGAGCCACCCTTGAGGTCGGCCACTCACAGCCCCCACCTGCCCCTTCCTCCCTGGCACTCTGGTGCACCTGCCCCTGGGCTCCAGGCTGAATCCGTGCCCAGGTCTCGGGTGCTGCCACCTGCACCCCAAGCTGGGAGATCCGCTGGCAGAGGCAGAGTGGGCCCCACCTTGTAGGACACGTGTTTTCTAGACGTCCGGTTTCCTGCTGGGTGAGGTTCTGTGCCCTTGTGGATCTCCAGGCCTCACACCGGAGGCTCCTGAGTAGGGCGGCCCCTGCTGGCAGAAGGCGGGGTTGCAGCCCAGCTCTATTAGAACCTGCAACCCCCGGGCTGAAGCCCGTGTCCTGGAATGTGCACGCCGGGGAATGAGGGTGTATCAGTCAGCTCAGGCAGCCGTAACAAACACCACAGACGTTAACTTTCTCATCGTTCTGGAGGCCGGAAGTTTCAGATCCAGGTCAGTCCTGGTAGAGAGCCCGCTTCCTGGCTGCCCCTCTCGCCGCGTCCTCATACGGCGGAGAAGGGGACACAGAGCGAGATCTCGTGTGTCTTCCTATAAGGACCCAAGTCCTATTGGATCAGGGCCCTGCCCTTACGACCTCATTTCACCTTAATTACCTCCATGAAAGGCATACCTCCCAATACAGTCACATTGGGGGCTGGATTTCAGGGGGACATATGCATTCATCCTATTAGGGGGGATGGAGCCCCCTAGCCTTTCATCTTCTTTTTTTTCTTTTTCATATGTTTTTTTATTGATTTTAGAGGGGAAGGGAGAGGGGAAGAGAGAGAGAGAGAGAAGTATGGGTTAGTTGCATCCTGTATGTACCCTGACCAGGACTGAACCCGCAACCAGGGTGTGTGCCCGACCAGGAATCAAACCGGTGACCTTTCAGTGCATGGAACAGCGCTCAACCTACTGAGCCACACTGGCCAGGGCACCTCCCATCTTCTGATGGGCTCTCGGCTTTGCTTCAGGCCTGAGTGTGTTTTTTTAAAAAATGTATTTCTATTGATTTCAGAGAGAAAGGGAGAGGGAGAGAGAGACAGAAACATCAATGATGAGAGAGAGCCATGTGACACGCCCCATACTGGGGATCAAGCCTGCATGTGCCCCGAACGGGGACCGGACCGTGACCTCCTGGTTCATACGTTGGCGCTGAGCTGCTGAGCAACGTCAGCGCCAGCTCTGGACGCTGGTCGCACCGTTGCCGGCCCTGCCCTGAGCGCACAGCCCTGCGCCTGCGGAAATGTGCCCGCTCAGCCCCGGGTCCTGGCTCAGGCTGTGCGAGCGGCACAGGGCTCGGCCGCCTCCTGGCGCAGCCCCGGAGCCTCTGGGACATTCAGAGCGGGTGCAGCAGGGTGGGGCGAGGTGGGCTTGGGGGGTGTGAGGCGGCACAGGGACCTGGACCCCCTCCACCTGTGCCCACCTGCCTGTGATTCCTCCCCCGTGGGCCCTGGTGGGCTCAGTGCCAACTGCCTCTGGGCCCGTCCGGGGCGCTCTGCTGTCTGGAGGGCCTCCCTCCCCGCCCCCCCCCCCCCCCCGCCCCCAGCTCTGCCCCGGCCCCGCCTGGGCTCCCAGCCCCGTCTGTGAGCCTCCCGCCTGCCAGCGACGCGCTATGGTTCCTATTAGGAGTCCTGGTGTTGGGAAGGCAGAGCCAGGCGCGGGCAGCTCAGGCCACGCTCGGAACCTCCGGGGAGAGGGGGTGCCTGCTCAGAGCTGTCTCAGGTGACGCAGGCGGGTCCTGGGAGTCCGGGCAGAGTCGGGGGTAGGCGGGTGGGGAGGAGGCTCAGGCCAGCTATGATCAGGGGACAGAGCCGTTTCTGCCCCCCCCCCCACGCCCTCCTCTGCACCCAGGGCTGGCTTGGCCCCGAGGGACCCTCAGCGCAGGCGCCACCTCTCGTCCCGCGTGGGGAGCGGCAGGTCCTGAGCGCGTGTGTGGTGGTTTCAGACACACGTGCTTTGAAGCGAGCTGTGCTGCTGGCAGGCGGCGTGGCCGGGGCCCCCTGAGCGCTGAGGCCGCTCACGTGCTCCGCGGCCGCCGCACGGCTCCCGCTCCCCTGCCTCGGAGCTCTGCCCCGCGGTGCCAGGCGCGTGCTCCTGGCTCCCAGACTCGCAGGGGCGTCTCGGGGTGAAGCCCAGGCCCCCGCAGCCCCAGGTTTGCTCCGGGACACAGGCACCACATTCCTGTGGTTTTGCTCCTGAGTTCTGGAGCAAGCCGACGCCTTCCCTAACCACGAGGCCACTACCAGAGGCTCCACGGAGCTGCCAGAGGCCCCGTGCCACCCTGGGCACCCGGCCTCGCTCAGCACCTCCCCCAGGCCCGGCCCAGCCCAGCCACCCAGTACCCAGCACCGCTCGGTCCGCCTGGCCCGGCCGAGCCTCTCCCTGTAGGCCCCTCACGGAGGCCTGGACCAAGGTTGTCCTGGGACTGGGGTCCCGGGATCTGTGGCCTTACCCAGTGCTGTCCCCACAGCCGCTGGACGGGGGTGGGGTGGGGGGGGGACTGTGTGAGCTCAGGTTTCGAGTGGGGCCCGGTCTGGGGTGGGCAGGAGGAACCAGGGGCCAGGCCTGTGGGTCATGATGGCTGCCCACAGCCACCCCACGCCTGCCCCTCTGCCCCGAGGACCAAGATAGTGGAATGTCTGGGCCTCCACCACCCCTTGCTGGCCTGCCACCTCCTCCAGGGAGCCTCCTGGCCTGCTCTGCCTCTGGACCCTGGACACCCTGCTCCCAGCGGGTGCTGGGGCGCCTGGCTCCCCCTGAGAGGCAGTCCTGCGGCCGGCGGGGTCAGAGCACCCAGAGACGGACTGCGCCCCGCAGCCCCTGCATGGACCGAGAAGCAGGGGTGCCCGGGAACCAGACAGGAGGCATTAACACTCGGAGCCCCGACCTCTGGGATGGAGGTGGGAAGGACGGGGCTCAGAGTGGCCCCTCCGTCGCGCCGTCCCGGGCTGACCTGGCTCTCCGTCCCCAGCCATCAGCTCCTGCGCCGTGGGCAACGGCGGCTGCCAGCACGACTGCGTGCAGCTCACCGCGACGCAGCACCGCTGCCAGTGCCGGCCGGCGTTCCAGCTCCAGGCGGACGGCCGGCGCTGCTCCCGTGAGTGCCGCCACCGGGGGGGGGGGGGGGGGGGGGGGCTGTGCCTGGGCCGGGCGGGGCAGGAGGCACGGACCCCCCTTCAGACCGCAGGGAGGGCGAGGCCGGAGCCTGGAACCCTCGGGGTCCCCAGCTCCCACCCGAATCTCTCCCCTTTGCTCTGTTCCTCCGGGCGGTGGCCACAGGCAGGAACCCGTGTGCAGAGCGGAACGGCGGCTGCATGCACACGTGCCAGGCGCTCCGGGGCCTTGCCCACTGCGAGTGCCACGCCGGCTACCGGCTGGCAGCCGACCGCAAGGCCTGCGAAGGTAAGGCGCCCTCCCCGGGGCCAGCCCCGCCCGAGGGCCGCTGTGGAGGGTCCCCCGGGGCCTGCCCGGCTGCATCCGGCTGCCCGGCTGTGGGCGCAGGGCTGGCCTGGGGTGGCGCGGGCTCCTCGGCACGGCTGGGGACTGGGCGGCCGGGCAGGAATGCACCAAGGGCTGCGTCCAACCCGAGCCTCATTTGGGCAGCGATTGGCAGACTTCAGGTTGTGCTTATTTATTTACTTGTTTTATTTATTTTTAATGTTTTTATTGATTTCAGAGAGGAAGGGAGAGGGAGAGAAAGATAGAAACATCAACCATGAGAGTCATTGATCGGCTGCCTCCTGCATGCCCCCTACCGGGGATTGAGTTCACAACCCGGGCATGTGCCCTTGACCGGAATCGAACCCGGGACCTTTCAGTCCGCAGGCCGACGCTCTAGCCACTGAGCCACACCGGCCGGGGCTGCTGTCTTTAAATGTTTCTGGTGTTGCTAGGCGAGACCTGCTGATGAGAGCGGCGGGAGGAAGAGAGAGGGAGGCGCTTCCCTGCGCGGGCCGGCTCCCCTGTGGCCTCGGGTGTCCGGTTGGTTAACCCGCTGGGCGCCGCTTTCTAGAAGGGACCCCCACACCCGGCAGCGGGGCCCGGCGGCCTGCGCGGTGTGGTTAGTTAGACGCCCTCCCGGGCTTTCGGGTGTCCCGCTCCCCGTGTGACCCGCAGCCGCAGGACCCGCGTGGGGCGGGTGGCCGGCAGGGCTGGCGTGGGGCGGGTGGCCGCCAGGGCCGCCGCCGGTGTGGAGCTCTGGATGCAGGGGCTGGGCGGGCTCAGGGACAGAGTGGGGGGGCGTGGCCAGGCGGAGGCCGGGGGCAGCAGGACCGGAGCCTGGCCCTCCCGCCCACCCTGCGGGGCGTGGGGAGCCTGGGGGAGGGCACCACTGAGAGACGGGGGCGCAGCGAGGTGGTGCCGCTGCCATGCTGCTGGCAGGGCTGGCCGTGGGGGGGGCTCCGGAGGGCAGAGGGTCCGCGGTGCCTCTGCCCGGGGGGAGCTGGGTGATAAAAGTGGGTGCTCAGAGGGGCCAGCCGGGCCTGGAGCCAGAGTGCAAGTCGGGGCGGGCATGGGGGGGCCCTCCTGGCACGGGGGCCTGAGCCCTGGCCCGTGGCGGGTCCCCTCACACCACGGCACCGCCCCGGGCGTGTCTCTTCGGGGCCAGCACCCAGAGCCCCCCATCTTCTCCCGTCCAGACGTGGACGAATGTGCCACGGGGCTGGCCCAGTGCGCCCACGGCTGCCTCAACACGCGGGGGTCCTTCCAGTGTGTGTGCCCCGCGGGCTACGAGCTGGGGGCCGACGGCCGGCAGTGCTACCGTGAGTGGACGGGGGGGGAGGGGCATGAGCACCGGGGTGGGAGGTGGCGGCAGCCGTTTGCTTTGGCCAAGCTCCCCTGTCAAGGACAGTGCTGGGCGTAGGGGTGTGGGTGTGGGTGTGGGTGGGCCCTGGGAGGACAGGGGTGGGGGTGGGGTGGGGGTGAGGGTGTGGGTGGGGGTGGGGGTGGGCCCTGGGAGGACAGGGGTGGGTGGGGGAGGGCAGGGGTGATCAGGAGGCCAGCGGTGCCAGAGCCCAGCCTGCCCAGGCTCCCTGCTGCCTCTCTCCCAGCAGAGTGGACCTGGGGGCCCTGGCCGGCTGCTGGGTCAGGGAAACCCCGGCGGGTGGGGGTCACTCAGGCGCTGTCCCGTCCCGGCGGGTCTCGCTCAGGGATCGAGATGGAGATCGTGAACAGCTGCGAGGCCGGCAACGGCGGCTGCTCCCACGGCTGCAGCCACAGCAGCGCGGGGCCCCTGTGCACCTGCCCCCGCGGCTTCGAGCTGCACGAGGACGGGAAGACCTGCATCGGTGCGAACCCTCCTCCGAGGCCGCGCCCCGAACCCTGCCGCCCACGTCCCCGCTGTCACACCCCAGCTCGCTCCGCCCAGGCCGGGGGGCAGCGTCCGGGTGGGCTCCTCCAGCCCGAGTGACACCTCGTCACTGCGGTGTGAGGGTCCTCCCCCCAGGCCCCAGCCCGGCCCACGGCAGCGGGTGGCCCTGCGGCCGTGGCATCTGTCCTGGGGGAGTGCGGGCACCGGCGGGGGGAGGGGTGCCGGGGGGGGGGGGTCCCCGGTGCCAGCGGCTCCTGTGTGCCTGCAGACGTTGACGACTGTGCGGACGCGCCGTGCTGCCAGCAGGTCTGCACCAACAGCCCCGGCGGGTATGAGTGCAGCTGCTACGCCGGCTACCGGCTCGGCCCCGACGGCTGCGGGTGTGAGGGTGAGCGGCGGGGCGGGGCGGGGCGCCTGGGCTGCAGGGACCTGCCTGCTGGCTCCCCGGCCTGTGGTCGCTGGTCTCTCAGGGGGCGGGCGTCCACCGTCTCTCTGCGCCTGGGGAAGCGGGGATGGGGGATGGCTGTGGGGGGCGTCGCCCCGGCACAGCCTCTGGGCTCGGGCAGCCGGCAGGGTGGGGCGGGAGGGGCCTTCCCAGGCCCAGCGGCCCGGTGTGCCCGCAGACGTGGACGAGTGCGCATCCGGCCTCGGCGGCTGCGAGCACCACTGCTCCAACCTGGCCGGCTCCTTCCAGTGCTCCTGCGCGCCCGGCTTCCGGCTGGACGCGGACCGCCGGGGCTGCACGCGTGAGTCTGGCCCGTCACGTGGGCCTCCGTGAGGGACGTGTCGAGAGGGGCAGAGAGCTGCCCCTGCCCCTCCCCCGCCTCCTCCAGGCTCAGCGTTCCTCCATCCAGGGAGGGGCCGGGCCGGAGCGGCGGGGGGTGGGGGGATGGGGTAGGGTGGGGGGCGGTGGGTCAGGCCCTCAGGGCCCGGAGCCTCGTGTGTGTGTGTGTGTGTGTGTGTGTGTGTGTGTGTGTGTGTGTGTCCGAGAAGTAGGGTCAGGAGAGCAGCTGGGACCCCAGCCCCCAAGACCAGGGCGAGGCGGGGCCTGGGGGCAGTCGTTTGGGCCCTGGGTGGGCTCCGGCTGGAGCTGGCTCTGGTACGGGGGGAGGGGGGGGAGAGGTGGCCCCGAGGACGGGGTGGCAGGGGCTCAGGGCCTTTGTGTCCACGCAGCCCTGGAGACGCCCGAGGGGGACCCGGCCGGCAGGCGGCCCTTCGCGCGGCCCCTGCCCCACGTGGCGGTGCTGGCGGACGGGCTGCCCCACCTCCTCCAGGACGACGATGTGGGGGCCGAGGAGGCCGAGGAGGCGGAGGCCCGGGGCGCACTCTCCCTGGAGGAGAAGTTCGGTGAGCAGGGCGCCCGGGCTTCGGGTCTCGGGGAGGCGGCCAGGGCCCCGAGGCCCCTTCTGACTTGGGTGTGAGGGAGGGACCGCGGCTCAGGTGCAGCACCCTGCGGCGTTGGCACAGCGTGTCGGGGGCCGAGCCTGGACCAGACGGGCCCCCAGTTCCCCGGGAGGCCCCCCCCCCCCCGGGCCTGTGTCTTCTCCCACCTCCCACCTCCCACCTCGCCCCGGGCTTCCATGGACGGCCCCGTTCCCCTCCCGGCCCCGTGCCCTGGAGCCGGCGGTCTGAGCCCGCGCCCTCGCCCTCTGCCCGCAGTCTGCCTGGACGGCGCCTTCGGCCCCGACTGCAGCCTGACCTGCGCGGACTGCGGGAACGGAGGGGCCTGCCTCCCGGGCCTGGACGGCTGTGACTGCCCCGCGGGCTGGACTGGGCTCGTCTGCAACGAGAGTGAGGCCGCGTGCAGGGGGCCGCATGTGGGGGGCTGCGTGTGGGGGGCTGCGTGCAGGGGGCCGCGGCGTGGGGGGCGGCGGGGGCGGGCCTGGGCTGGGCAGCCCGTCCGGTGTGCTCCTTCCTGGGCAGGGTCCGCTCACTCACTTGTTCAGTGTCTACTGACCACCTGCCCTGGGCCAGGCGTTTGCCCCTCACGGGGGGCGGGGCTCCAGGACAAGGAAGCCTGGTGGTGGTGGTGGGGGGGGTCCTGCCATGTCCGTGGGGGCAGCAGGTCCCCAGGCCACAGCCTGTTGGTGGCCGGAGCTCATTGGACACCTGCTCTCCCTCCTCTGTCCGGAGCCTGCGCCACGCCCGCCCCACGACCCCAGACCGGGCGGCCTGGAGCTTGGTCTCAGGCCTTAGTGCCTCCCGGGCGTCTGCCAGCTGACAATGCCGGTGGGAAAGGCGGATGCCGGCGTTCCGAGGGACAGCACGTGGTCCCCTGCGTGTGGGCGTCCGGGGACGAGCATCACGCGTGTTCTGGGCGGTTGCTTCTGAGCTGGGCGGCTCAAACCCCAGAGGGGCGCAGTGTTCCTGGGGGGCTCTGGGCCCGAGCCCTGCTGCGGCCGTGACCCGGGCGCCCCGTCCCTGCAGCCTGCCCCGCGGACACCTTCGGGAAGAACTGCAGCTCCGCCTGCAGCTGCCGGAACGGCGGGACCTGCCACCCCGCGACCGGGGCCTGCCGCTGCCCTCCCGGCGTGGGCGGCGCCCACTGCGAGGACGGTGCGTGCCGCCCGCTGTGCAGCTGGGGGGCGGGGGAGGCAGCCCCTCTCAGCTCCCGCCTGGCTCTCTCCCGTCGCCCTTCTTCCGCGGGGGAGGGGCGGCAGCACGGAGAGGCCGCTGAGCGAGGAGCTGGTTTCCCTGTTGGCTGAGTTCGGGGCCGAGCGATAGCAGGTGGAGGAGACGGAAGAAGAGCACTCTGGGAATGGGTTCCCCGGGAGGGAGGGAGCTCCCCGTTCCTGGGAGCATGCAGGCAGAGCTCTGTGATGGCGGGCGGGACTGGTGGGCAGCATTACCCCGGCCCGTAGCTGCATGGGAGGCCACTCCGAAGGTGTGTCTGGAGGAATTGGAGCGTCCACGTGGGTAACCCCTCAGGGCCGGACGCGTCCTCCTACCGCCTCTCTTGCCAGAGAAGATAGCTGATGGAGGGCGAGCTTCCTCCTTAGCGCTGGCTGGTGGCCACAGCGGAACTGTCCCCGGTGCCCCGGGTGGCCGGGAGGGCTCCGCAGGGCAGGCGTCCAAGTCCCGGGCAGCGTGCAGGGCCCTGCCTCCCGGCGGCCGCCTCAGGCCTCTTCTCCCTGCCTCTCCCCCCTGCCTCTCCCCCCTCCCTCTCCCCCTGCCTCTCCCCCCTGCCTCTTCCCCCCTGCCTCTTCCCCCCTGCCTCTCCTCCCTGCCTCTCCCCCCTTCCTCTCCCTCCTGCCTCTCCCCCCTTCCCCTCTGTCCCATGCTGCTGGGGGCTGAGAGCCCGCGGCCTGTGAGGAGCGACCTGGGGGACGGGCCCTGAGCGGCCCCAGGACCCAGGCCGGTGAGGACTCCGGTGCTTGGCTTGTGGGGCCGTGTGGCTGCCCGAGACTGGGTCTCACGTGGGGTCCGTGGGCACAGTGAGCCTGGGCAGGTGAGCGGAGGACTCCCTCGGAGAGGCCTGCGGGCCGGCGTCCAGGCCCGGGCTGCATCCCCCCACGGCCTTGTCTGCCCCTGCAGCCTCCTCGCCTTTCTTTTTTTTCTTTCTTTTTTATAATTTTTATTTTATTTTTATTGTGGTATCACATAATTGTCCTCATCCCCCATTCCCATCCCAAACCCCTCCCCATGTATGCCCCCACCCCCCTGTTGTCCGTGACCCCTGGTTAGGCTCGTATGCATGCATACAAGTCCTTGGGTTGATCTCTCCCCCTTCCCCCCCCCCCCCCACCTTCCCTCTGAGGTTTAAGAGTCTGATTGATGCTTCCCTCCTCCTCGCCTTTCTAAGGACGCTTGTTGGGGGGGGGGGCCCTTGATAACCCGGATGGCCCACCGGGGTCCCTGGGGGTGAGGACGGGGGCACATCTTGGGGTCACCGCCCAGTGTGTGCAGCCCGTGCAGGGGGCAGGGCGGGGCGGGGCGGGGCTGCGTCGGGGAAGGGAAGCCAGAACTCTCCCCTGCCCTGGCCGCTGCCTGGGGCTGGACCGGCCGGGTGGGGCCGAGGGCCTTCCCTCTGAGGTGTGCAGGCTGGGCTGGGGGACCGCGAGGGAGGCGGGAGGGCTGCGGGATGTGGGGCAAACACGGGAGACCGGGGTGAGGCCTTGGCGTGGCCACCTGTGTGCAGAGCAGCTGGTTGGCCTCTGGCCCCGGCACCGTCCCGGCCACAGGCCCCAGGAGGGAGGCCAGGCAGGGCGGCGGCCACACCTCGGGTTCCTCTGGTGCCGGCCTCGCCCTCCTGGTGCCCTCGCTCATCCCCGGGGTCCTCCCTGTCTGGGGTGCAGGGGGCCCCGCAGCCCTCCGGCCGTGCCCCGGAGCTGGGCCCCTCGGGGCGCCTCCCCGGACTGGGGGCCCTCGTGAGGGGCGCTCACAGGCCCGCTCCGCAGGTTGCCCGCGGGGCCTCTGGGGCGAGCACTGCCGGAAGAAGTGCCACTGCGCCCGCCGGGGCCCCTGCCACCGCGCCTACGGGGCCTGCCTCTGCGGCCCGGGGCTCTACGGCCGCTTCTGCCACCTGGGTGAGTCCGGGGGCGGGGCCGCGCGCCTTCCCGCCACAGCGGCACGGGATGCCTGTCCGCTGCCCGCAGATGAGGCCGCGGGGGCGCGGCGAGCCCCGCTGGGGTGTGAGGTCCGCCAGGCCCCTGGGCTTAGGGCGTTGGGTGGGTCCCCAGCTCAGGCGGGGAGGCGGCAGGCCTCCCTCAGGAGCTCCTGGGGTGCAGGCTCCCCTTGGCTCTGGGGTCTCCTGGTGGCACATGAGTCCGGGCCCCAGTGGGGCTGCAGACCCCGGGGGGGCAGCGGGGGGCTGCGGGGGGCTGCGGGGAAGGTGGGTGGCGATGGCAGTTAGTCCCAGCAGCTCTGCGAAGCGCTTTGTAACAGGACTGACTGTTCAGAGGGGAGGACCCCAGGACCCCAGAGCTTCCCGCTGGGAAGTGGGGTGACCCTGGCAAATTCCGGAACATCACTGAGACCCTGGGTCACCCGTGCGGGGAGGACCCTGCGGCCCAGCGAGGGGGTGGGACCGGGATCGGGGGGCAGGCGGCCCATCGCGTCTGTGCTGCAGCCTGCCCACCGTGGGCCTTCGGGCCGGGCTGCTCCGAGGAGTGCCGGTGCGAGCAGCGGAACACGCGGGCCTGCGACCGGAGGGACGGCAGCTGCTCCTGCAAGGCGGGCTTCCGGGGCGCGCGGTGCCAGCACGGTGTGTGCCCGGTGCCCGGTGTGGGGGTGCTCCTGGGGGTGGGCGAGGGGTGCTCCTGGGGGTGGGGGTGGGGTGTGGGGTGCTCCTGGGGGTGGGGGTGGGGTGTGGGGTGCTCCTGGGGGTGGTGAGGGGTGCTCCTGGGGGTGGCATGGGGTGCTCCTGGGGGTGGGTGTGGGGTGCTCCTGGGGCCGCTGAACCCCACAGCCCCCTCTCCTCGCCCCCTCAGAGTGCGAACCCGGCTTCTTCGGGCCGGGGTGCCAGCAGGCGTGTGCCTGTCCCCCGGGCTCGGCCTGTGACCCCGTCAGCGGTGCGTGTGGGAAGCAGTGTCCAGCCGGCTTCCAGGGGGAGGACTGTGACCGAGGTGAGCGGCTGGTCCCTGGCACCGGGGTCCGGGGTCCAGGTGGTGCGGGTCGTTCGGTACACCTGGCACGGACCGAGCTGCCACCTGGGGTGCCACCTGGTGCTGCCTTTACACCCACCCCCCGGGCACCTGGAAGATGGAGGCTGCTGGGGCAGGGGCTGGGGCAGGGGCTGGGGCAGGGGCAGGGGCTGGGGCAGGGGCTGGGGCAGGGGCAGGGGCTGGGGCTGGGGCAGGGGCTGGGGCAGGGCCTGGGGCAGGGGCTGGGGCTGGGGCAGGGGCTGGGGCAGGGGCTGGGGCTGGGGCAGGGCCTGGGGCAGGGGCTGGGGCAGGGGCTGGGGCAGGGGCAGGGGCTGGGGCAGGGGCTGGGGCAGGGGCAGGGGCTGGGGCAGGGCCTGGGGCAGGGCTTGGGGCAGGGGCTGGGGCAGGGGCTGGGGCTGGGGCAGGGGCAGGGGCTGGGGCAGGGGCAGGGGCAGGGGCTGGGGCAGGGGCTGGGGCAGGGGCAGGGGCTGGGGCAGGGGCTGGGGCAGGGGCAGGGGCTGGGGCAGGGGCAGGGGCTGGGGCAGGGCCTGGGGCAGGGGCTGGGGCAGGGGCTGGGGCAGGGGCAGGGGCTGGGGCAGGGGCTGGGGCAGGGGCAGGGGCTGGGGCTGGGGCAGGGGCTGGGGCAGGGCCTGGGGCAGGGGCTGGGGCTGGGGCAGGGGCTGGGGCAGGGGCTGGGGCTGGGGCAGGGCCTGGGGCAGGGGCTGGGGCAGGGGCTGGGGCAGGGGCAGGGGCTGGGGCAGGGGCTGGGGCAGGGGCAGGGGCTGGGGCAGGGCCTGGGGCAGGGCTTGGGGCAGGGGCTGGGGCAGGGGCTGGGGCTGGGGCAGGGGCAGGGGCTGGGGCAGGGGCAGGGGCAGGGGCTGGGGCAGGGGCTGGGGCAGGGGCAGGGGCTGGGGCAGGGGCTGGGGCAGGGGCAGGGGCTGGGGCAGGGGCAGGGGCAGGGGCTGGGGCAGGGCCTGGGGCAGGGGCTGGGGCAGGGGCTGGGGCTGGGGCAGGGGCTGGGGCAGGGGCTGGGGCTGGGGCAGGGGCTGGGGCAGGGGCTGGGGCTGGGGCAGGGCCTGGGGCTGGGGCAGGGGCTGCGGCAGGGGCTGGGGCTGGGGCAGGGGCTGGGGCTGGGGCAGGGCCTGGGGCTGGGGCAGGGGCAGGGGCTGGGGCTGGGGCAGGGGCTGGGGCAGGGGCTGGGGCTGGGGCTGGGGCAGGGGCTGGGGCTGGGGCAGGGGCAGGGCCTGGGGTAGGGGCTGGGGCAGGGGCTGGGGCTGCCCAGGGCCCAGCCTAGAGAGGGCGATGCCTGTGCCTAACTGTCCATCCCCCTTCCTCTCTTCCTCCCCCGCCATCCTCCCTCCTCCCCCCTCCCTCCCCCCACGGGAACTGAGAGCGTCTGTGCTGACGCTGGGGTGCAGGACTCCTCCCGGGTGGCCCGAGCCAGCCAGACAGGCAGCTGCTCCTGGGTGGGTCCCGGAGCCGAGCCTGGGCTGGTGGCGTGGGCGTGGGCATGGGCGCGGGCAGGGTGGACGCCCTCCCGTGGGTGCTGAGGCCGAGGCCTGGGGCCGTCAGTGGGCACAGGGCGGTGGGCGAGGCGGGGGGCCGCGGCAGGTGATGGCGGGCCCGCAGTGCGAGTGTCGGAGCCGCTGCGGCCGACGGTGACAGGGCGCCGGCAGGGAGTGCCTCCCTGGGCACACGGCACTGTGTCCATGGCCCAGTGCCCATGGACCAGGTGGGCAGGGGCTGGGGGTCTGTGGTGTGGGTGGGGTGACCGTGGCCAGGGCCAGCCGGCTTGAGCTCCCCCAGCCACCGGCCTGTCCCCTCAGTCAGAGTCGCCCCCCAGCTTCCGTCTCTCTGGGGAATGAGGAGGGGCCGGGGGTCGGCGTCCCCGCTGCACCCAGGCCGGGTCCCTCCCGTGTGGGGGTCCCCAGGACGCCAGTGGTGACCCTGCCCAGGGCTCTGGGTCCCCTTGGGAGCAGGGCAGGTGGGAACCCCGCGGGACCCCTCTCCCAGCCCGACCTCGCCCCGGAAGCGCTCTGCCCTGGGCCGCACGCATCTGCGGAAGGAAGCGCCACGGGAACCCGGAGCCACACAGGCGGCCACTCGTGTCCTCTGATTCCTCTACACCCACCCCACCCCACGCATGCACACGAACACGCACACGAGCACGCACATGCACACACACACGCACATGAGCACACACACAAGCACGCACACGCACATGAGCACACACACAAGCACGCACACGCACACACGCACATAAGCACGCACACGAGCACACACACGCACACATTTAGCTCGCACCCTGCCGCCGGCGCCCTCCGCTCCAGCCCCGCCCGCCCCAGCGCTGTCTGCGGGGCCTGGGGAGGCCCCCACCCCCCAGCCCTGCCCACGTTGTCTTCTTTCTCTCCCGTCTTCGTCAAACGCCTCCCGCCCCGAGGATGAGCCACAGGAAATGGCTCTCATTCTTTCACAGACACGATGCGCCTCCCGCGGTGGCGAGGTCTGGAAAGGATTACGGAGCCAAACGCGCGTCTGCCCCCAATTAGCGGAGGGGAGGTCCCGGGCCGCGCGGGGCCACGTCACTGCTCCGTGGGCCGCCCCCCGCGGGGCACCTGTGCGTGCGTGTGCGTGCGCGTGCTCACCAACCGTGCCTGTGCCCGCGGTGGGATGTGGGGGGGGCCCCGGGCCTGGGTCCTTGTGACAAGGTTCCCTGGGGGGTGTCCTCTGTCCGAGTCCCATGGGGGCCTGGGCCCCACCGTGTCCCAGCTCAGCTCGTCCAGCTGTCACCCAGGTGGGGCGTTGTGCTCAGGGGTCTGGTTCGTGGGGTGTGGGTGTGGGTGTGGGTGTGGGGTGTGGGTGTGGGGTGTGGGGTGTGAGGTGTGGGGTGTGGGGTGTGGGGTGTGGGGTGTGGGTGTGGGGTGTGAGGTGTGGGGTGTGGGGTGTGGGTGTGGGGTGTGGGTGTGGGGTGTGGGTGTGGGGTGTGGGGTGTGGGGTGTGGGTGTGGGGTGTGGGGTGTGAGGTGTGGGGTGTGGGGTGTGGGTGTGGGGTCTGGTTCGTGGGGTGTGGGTGTGGGGGGTGGGTGTGGGTTTGGGTGTGGGGTGTGGCCTTCCCAGGCCTGGAGCACATCCTCCTGCCTCCTGCAGGGGGCAGCGCCCACCAGCCCGGGCAGGTGTGGGGTGCACAGGGCTCTGCAGAGCCCTCACGAGGTGGGGTGGGGATCAAGGTGCCCACGCCCTTTCCTGAGGCCCTGCGCCCAGCACCCTCTCCCTCCCCAGGTGGGAGGGACTCAGGGCCGCGGCACGGGGTCCGGGGACCCAGGGGCTGGAGGGAGGCAGAGCCAGCCTGCCCCCTGCTCCTGGCCCCGCTGCAGGGCTCCGGATGCCCGCCTACCCCTCCGGCAGCCCCCCCAGGCCCTGCCGCTGGGCCCTCCCTCCGGGGGCACCCCTCCCACTGCTCCAGGTCCCTGTCCCCTGCCCACTCCTGCGACCACCCGGGGGACCCCGCTGGGCCGGGGGGCAGGTGCCAAGGGTGGGGCCCGAGGGGAGACGGGCAGATCCGCGTGGGGGTGGCTGAGCCCCTTCCCCCCCACAGACTGCCCGGCGGGCACGTTTGGCGTGAACTGCTCAGGATCCTGCTCGT